>NC_140951.1:144535573-144643073 GCF_014529385.1 Adiantum capillus-veneris
TCTCGACCTAGTACTAACCTTACCTTGATTCAAGCAGGGTAACCATGTAGTACAAATATTGAGATATGTCTTGGGAAGATTTTCTTCTGAAAGTAACAGATAGAGCTCATAAATTATGCAATCTTGAAAGTGGCAGTATATGCTGTTATTTGATAAACAGTCCGGGCTGATATGGTATACTTGCTATGCGTTTTACTGACCTATTGTTGCTGGATTCTTAGTGATGAAATAAATTTCAGGAAAAGCGGTCCTACCACTTGTGTATTGAATTGGGTTACTTAGGAGGCTATGTAAACTAACTCGAGGATAAGTATCGGATGCAGGTGTACATAGATGATCATGCTCTTAGCCTGGCATGAGAGTGATGTCAAAGACTTAAACACCTTTGTGGACCCGGCCTAAGACAGTATAGGGTCTCGACCTAAGATTAAGGTCTCGATCTTGGGTATGGTTTGCTAGGTTGTTATCTTCTTCAAGTACTGGTTTACTTTGGAAGCTAGTCCCTTCCAACTGCTGACATTGGTTTACTCTAAAATCATTAGCTACTAATGTCTTGACATAATACTAACCTTGCCCGGCTTAAAGCAGTGTAACCAGGTATGTGCTAATATAGATATTGGGAATGAGGTGTGATTTACTTGCTGGTTATGGTTTGTGCAGGCTTATTGCTGAACTTTAGGGTTTTATATAAGCTCGACTTTGGATAAAAAACTCTTGGGATGTTCATAGATATAGCATGGATAATGTATATATTCTTGCTTGCTTCATACTAATGCTGGTTTTAGTAGACTCCTTAGTCTAGATATGAAAGCTTACTATCCCGAGGCAAAACTTGTTATGGTTTACTGACTCTTTGCTGGAATGGTATGGTCACTTGGCTGGAATCTTGTCAATTTCCTATTTTCAAGTGCTATAACTCCCGATGCTTTCAATTTTAGAGAATCTTGACATAAGATTATGTCTAAGGACATAAACAGAGGATTGGCCTGGTAATGGCAAATAGATTGTCATAAACTAGGGGTTCTTTTAAAATTTTTGACTATGTATGTTACTAAAGCTAGTGCGGATTACTTCAAGTAAAAATCATGTAGTGGGACGCTTGGGTTTCTGACAAAGTTGATGGAATCTAGCTATATGAAGATGGAGGTTACTCGATATTATGCATAACCTGTTAGGGTTGTATATATATGATAATTGTATAAGAGAGTTTACTTCTAATAAACGACTTGTCTATTATTATCAGGGTATACCAAGGTATAGGATGACAACTCGGATGAGTACTATAGTTGATCCAATCAAGAGAGCACAAATCTCAAAAAAGCTTAAGGCAGCTAGGGCAGAATATATAGCCTCATTTGCGGCAAAGAACAAGGCATGGTCGAGGCAGAGGGCATACCTTAATCGAACCTGCAAGAATAAGGGGATAAATTATAAAGATGCTTAAAATCATTGGCAGTTGGTAGGTTGTTGAAGCTTTGTATGAAATTGTAACTGACAAACAATGTTTTTTTTAAAAATTCATTGTTTAATGATAAGTTTATTTGCAAAGAAAAAAGTTGAACTTTTGTGACATGGATAACAACTAGGATGCCCATACATCACTTGCATACATAGCCAATGCTAACAAAATGTTATGTTGTTCTATGGGTGCATGTGAGGGCTACTCTCTTTGGTTCAGATTTTTGGTTGCTTTATGGTTTGGAGGATTGGCTATTGGTTCGTAATTTGTAAAAGAATTTCTACATTTTGGATGGTGACTTGTATCAACCTGATGATATTCATTTATACAAAATCATGCTATCTAAAGTTTGCTTTGTATAATAAACCTTGTATTTATCTGGGTACCTTGCTCTTTGAACATATGTATGTTCGTCTGTGGGTAATATATGTAGATAACTAAAACACACACAATTTGCAATTAGATCCAGTCTTACCACTGGGTCAGGACCAAGGTCCCATAATTATGCTAGGACAGATTGTTTTGATAATACATTCAATTTGCTCTAGAGGGGTTAACCTCACACGGTCATTATGAATATTTTCTGAGTGGTTGAAGGTTGAGGTGGCTACCAGATTACTATATTAAACCATTAGCATTAGGGCTTATTCTAAGATTATTCCTTTTACATTATCTGGGTCTGCTGAAACCTAACTTTGAAGATGATGAATCCCCCTCTCAAAAAAGACCCAACACACTGCTAACTCCAAATTACACGTTTACTTCCTTTCTTACCCGCTCTTCGTCTTCCGACTCCAGTTTTGCAAGAGGAAAATCTAGAAGCTTTACGAGAGGAAGGGGTCGAGGATTACCTGTTAAACATCTTTTGGAAATGTGACTGTGCAGGTAGCGGTCAATGAGATCGGGAGGCGCTATCTACCAAGCAAAGCTGAGGATTGCAGTACTAATTTCATTCATTGTCATTTCACCGATATAATTTTTGAGTTCTTTTCACCTAATCATTTTTTACAGAAAGTTTTGATTTAGTATATGATAATCATTCTATGATTGATAATATGATGTTTGGCTGGAAATACTCTGAAACTTTGTATACTCAAATGAATTTTTGAGGTATGAACCTATTTTAAGATGTAACTCTAAAAATCTTACTGCCTTCTGTAAAGATTTTGAATTACTTGGTGCGCACGTCTGTACGACAAACCTAGCTATCATTAAAGTTTCTTCTCTTTGAAATCTACTTGGAATGGGTTTGAATCACATACCTGTGGAACCGCTAAACCCTAGAATGGAATTTTTTGCACTACTAGAATGTCTGGCTAACTTAGCCTTAAAGCTCCAACTGGAGCAATAGATCCAACAGGATCTTGCTGAGAAACTAGAAACAGTCTTTTGTAAAAAGATTAATCTTTTGCCAAAAAAAGGGCTCAGTTTGAATACTACTTGGGTCATGCCAAAAATTATGCAAGAATGTCATGAGATGACTCGTGAGTGGTTTATTGTCGGGCTTGATAAAGCTGCTAACATTGTATCTATTATTTGTAAAAAGTTGGTTTATGAAGCTGCCCTAGTAAGGTTGGGTGGAACTGAATTTGAAAAGACAAATGAAACACTAAAGGATGTAGCTTTAGCTTTGTTGAGAGATTTGGACAATATGGGTTACGATGAAACTTCTAGTAAGCTTCCTGTTTTGTTCCCAACTTTTAAAAAACACAAGCAGAATTTCAGATGGATTTAGTTTTTTGTCCTATAAGTTTATTTGTGGAACTATTTCACACTTGCCACATACATGTTGCAAAGACAATGCTGGTATGTAAATCTCTAGATGCTTGCTTCTGTGACGAGCTGCTTGATAGAGGGTGGGTGGTATGTTAAAGAGGTGGACGACATACATTGCGAGGTTGCACTTAACACTTTGGTGGCCAAGTACATGATTGGCACATAGTCCCTTGTCATCTCCTTCTGGTACCAGCGCTCTCAAATTGTTGCAGGCTACTCTAAGTTTATACCTATTGATCAAGAGTCGGCAGGCCTGGAGAACAATGGTTTCATAGATGTGGAATTATTCGACAAAGAGCTCAACCTTGTGACAATGGTCACAATAAGAGAGAAATGGAACCTTCTGCAACTTTGACATGACATCGTGGACGAGATCGTGGAGAACGAGCCCTCACTGTTTTATTTCTTAATTGGTGGACGCAAAGTTATGCAACGAAGGGAAAAAGAGATTGTCTGTAGAGAACTAACTGGTTGAGTCCAAATTGTGCCAATGTAACTTGAATGAATCTATATTCATGACTTCCATTCCAATGTTTCTTGCAATTTAAATCTTTTGCTTCAATTGTGAGATGATTCCCACAATTTGGTTGTATCTTTATTTCAATTGTAAGATGAGGTCTGTCTCACTACCTTTGTCCCTTTGTTAGCTGGTAGTGTGATTACTGTATAGTTTGAGCAACATATGTAGAGTTTGATGTATAATCTCTCTCTCTCTCTCTCTCTCACTCACACACACACACACACACACACACACACACACATTTCCATGGCACCACATTGAGAAATACAAAGAATCATATTAATCTAGATAGCTAGCATTTTGGAGAGTATTTGTAAGTACAAATTCTTAAACAGTCAATAGGCTGAAATACAAATTTTGGATATAAGGGATCAAAATGTCCTCTAGATAAAAGTCATGCTCATGACCTTCAAATGAGGGTGGGGAGAGAGTGGTGCCCGATGGATTTTGCAAGACCTTATGGGGTGTGTCATCTATCAACAAAGTGTTGATATCATCATGTGGGACATGGATTTGAAAAAAAGGTTTATAAAATAGCAGTACATTTGGTTTGGTAGGGTGGTGGTGGCCTTCAATGTGAACACACTCCTTCTGAGAATACAAAAAATTAAATTGCAAACGTTCGATTCTCGCTAAGGTGCAAACCATATTAAGGTGCAAACCATATTTACAAGGGATTGAGGTTTCTCTGCAGCATAGAGGACCATATCGCAACTCGGAACCTTGGAAGTAGAAACTGTATAAATTCCTTGGTTCTTGGAGGCATAATGAATCTGCGATTGCATATCCTCAAGGTGCGCAGATTGACAACTTTTGCGTGGGGATCATATGGATCCCAAAACAACAACAATCCATCGACGTCCAAAATAATCAGTCTCTGCAAACATTTGTAAAATAAATAAGTAGTTAGACAATAGGTTGACTTTCATATTCTCTAACATAGGTTATTACTAGAATAATCATAGAGATGTCTAGCAAAGGTCCATATTGGGTTTGCCTGCCGTCGAGGTTGTCTTGTCCAGTGTTGACATCCTTGAGCGTCTTCTCTTGTTCTTCTATTGTACGAGACTCTTGTGTCTCCAGTGTGGAGGGCTCCATTGCACCTGAATTTGCTTCTAATGTGCTATGGTCTGTTTGTGTGCTAGACATAAATAACTCTTGATTTTCAATCTCAACAGGTGGAGGTGTGGCAGAGGTATGCTCTGCTTAAGGGTTAGAACGTTCTTTCTCAGCTCCTCCCTCTGGATAAACTTCATCCTTCTGAAACCCTCCAAGCGCAGAGGGAGTTTCAACATTTATTTCTTCGTCAGCCCCTCAATCTGTGTGATCTTGCTCTTGTGTGGGCTTGCCCTCATTTGGATTTTTTCTCCTTGTCAAACTCTCCCCCTGCAGAATTTCTCTTCTCAGAAGTCCCTCCCTCCTCTTGCTCCTATCCTTTCTTAGCTGCCCTTATGGAATTTGTTTGCTGCAGTCCATCAACAATCATTGTTAACTCTACAATGTGGTCATCCAATAGGGTTTGTTTTGCATGTATGCTCACGATATGTGAAATTGCAAGCAGATGCTGGATTAGGATGGCATGGTATCGATGCAAATACTCTATGGTGTACTTATCCAATGCACTCTGCAAAGACAAAACAAAAACAAAAAGGAACTGAGACACATTTTTGTCCAAACTATCATAATGTTATAGTAATGCTGTGCAAAATGCATACATTTGACATGAATGGCTTTAATGCAAAAGAGCTCTGCAGTATATACTCAGCATGGAGGAGGCATCTCCATCCACACGAGCTACCATCAGTCTGTAAAGGCACCATGACTTCCTTAATTTTTGACCTGTACAACTCTAGATTTCCGCATAGCCTTCCATGTATGTGCAACAATCTTTTTATTCATTTGCAAGCAGAAGGAGTTGGTATGAACCCAACACACTAACTGTCTCCATTGTTTATAAAAAATAAAAACAATTTATAATTCTCAATACTCACAGTCTCAATTCTGGACGTGTTTGAAGCAGCTAATGGAAATACCATGGAATTTAAGTTCCATAGTTGATAGATTCACCAAGTGGATAAGGAACTTTTGAAGTTGGGGCTCATCAATACAAAGGAGGCTTCTTCCAAGTCTTATCAACAAGCTTGTAGCTTAGATGCTCATATTCAACATGTCTTGAGGATTGTCACAATAAGCCAAGCTCAAGCTAAAAAGATGTATATCATCAACCTCACTTACATGGAAATGTATATCTAGGATGAGGAAACAAGTAATATTATGTGATTTTCACTTTGCATGAGAGAAAACTTGATATAGAAGTGTAGTTTCATTGTGACAAAGATCTAGAGTATTAAGGAGTTGTAATAAGTGAACAACATGGAAAAAATTATGAGCAAGTCTTTCCACCACCAAGGAAAATCATCCAATCAACCTTTCCACCTCTAGCTCTCAAACCAGAAAACATAGAACATGCACATTGTAGTAACAAGACTCTTCAACAATCTTGCTAGCAGCTACTACTAGCCCCATTGAAATAAGTTCATTCTCTTCATCTAAACATGTATTATTGAACAAAAACTTTTTCATCTTCTTGCACATCACATTTTATGCAAGTAAGTTGAGTGACATTGCTTTTGAGTCTATTGGCAAGGCTAACAATGTCTTCATTACCCTCTCTGATTGATTTCTATAGTTGGTTTTTTAGGCTTACTTTGCTCTTAACTAATCTAGTTAGCAAGAACTGTCAATGGGTATGTTGGATAAGCCATTGTACCATTCATGAAAAAAGCATAATTAAACTAATGAGAGAGATTAATTACACACTAATGGCTTAATGCAAGAGGGGCATAAACTTAACATAAACACTAGGTGATTAGGTTAACAAGAAGTGATCCCTTTATGGCCGTGAGCTAAACATCTAACACATATAGTGGGTGACATCAGACGTACGATAACAAGGTAGATATGGGGTAGGCTTACTTTCCAAGTAGGAAAATTGACTAGGCTTGCAACACAAGCCACACAAAACACGACTTTGTCCATATAAGCTTCCACATAAGTAGAAGCTGTTCACACACACAAGGTGGAAGAAAAAGATCACACCTTCCTCATCCTCTTCTTGCGGGTTTTGTTGCACATAGCACTCCCACAAACCTTCCTTAAAAAACAATAGGGGTATTGACACCACACAATCACAAGCCCCCCCTTGAACACAAATATGTGACGGGACATACAATCATCCCTACACGTTTAATGAGGTACACAATAGAGTGCTACATAAATTACATTGAGGGGGACTTACCACTCATACACATCTCAACCTCGAGGGTAGTGTCTAAACCTCTCATAAAATTATGACAAATAAAAAAGTGGAGAAGAATTTGGAATGTTGTCTCTTGGAGCACTTTGATTGTATATTTTCCAAACATGGCAGTGTTAAGAGAGCTTTGGGCTACTTTAATAGATGTCCCTAAGGATACTCAGTGAGAAAATAGCATCCACAAAATCAACACAAGTGGAAACAGCTGCTGAAGCACCACTTACAACCATAGAAGACATGCTCAAAAGGATGAACAAAATGATGAATAATATGCAGAAAGATCCTAAGAGAGGATCTAGGAAAGGAATACCTCAAATAGGGACAACCAATTATGTCACATAAATGGTGTGCTATTGAGGGAAAATGGAAAAACCATGAGACCAATGAGTGCTATTACCGACCAAAGTATGATGGAAATGTTCATTATGTGCCTACGAGACCACAAGGACAACCCATATACAAATATCAGCCTAATATGGCCTCAACACAAAGACCACTGATGGGTATGGAAAGACCACGACTAGTGTTGGATCAACAACCTCCATTTCCTAGACATAATGCAATGCGTGTAAAGTACATGCATTTAGAAGGAGTCATAGATAAACAAGCACTAGTATCTGATACACCTTGTGTTGAGCCTAGTCCACCCATCTGCAATAATGGTAGAAGGAGAGTGGTATAATTTATATCCACCTTCAATGGAAGAGTCTGTATATCATGCTACACCAGAGCTTACACCGATGTAACTTGTAGCTAATCAAAGCGTTAGACCTCCAATGGTAAGACTCACGATTAAGCCAAAGACTGGAAATTGCCATAATTGTGGTGTAGATGATCATTGGAAAAATGAATGCCAAGAACATGACAAGAACATTAAGCCAGTTGAAGCATTTTTTACACAATGTTGCAAGAAGGGTGGACCCTTCCCTGAAGACTGTCCAAAGAATCCAATAAAAAAAGGAAAAGCAATGGTGAATGTAGTACAAGTGATACCTAGTAGCTCTTCAAAAAGTAAACCTATTGTTTTAGTCAAGGTGATCACTAGAGCCCAAGCTAAGAAAAAGAAACATAACTCCTTTGATGAATCAAAGAATACTAAAATTCCTTGCAAAAGACCAAGAAAAGAAGACATCAAAGATATGAGATGAGAAAACAAAAACAAACAAAAGAAATTGAGGAAAAAGCCAATAAGCTATTCCAAGAAAAGTGGAAGAAACTGAGAGTGAAATCAAGGAAACCCCAATAAAATCCGGAGGATCAATTTTGGTAGACAATTTTTTTGAACCAATCAATGCAGCCTTGGAAGCTTTCCAAGCGGGGCTTAAAGCATGCCAAAATATGGAAAACAAATGGAAAAACTATCGTTCTCTAGAGATGGAAGTAGCTAAGCTTGAAGCTTAGCTGCTTGAATCTAAGCTTGAAGCTTATCAAATTTTGGTAAGAATTACTGAAGAAATGCTTGAAAAACAAAAACCCAGGCTTAAAAAAACCCTAGGAGCTTGTGGTAGAAACAAATAAAGAGAAATCCAAAGTGGTGGTAGACCCTGAACTTGACACTAAAGATCCAGAACTCATAGTGCTTGATAGTGAAGATGCTTTAGATGGAATTCCGTTTGTGGAAGAAGACTGGCCACGACATTTATGGGAAAAAGTGAGAGAGGTTAATGATGGGAGCATAACTTTGAAATCAGTTCCTATAGAGGAAGTTTGGTTAGAAAATTCACCTCCTAATATGGATATGGAGATACAATCCTTGTATGGGGATTACAGTTCTGAAGCATCAGGAATGTCTAAGCCATTGACTCTAAAAACACTACCCTCTTACTGAGGAGACAACGAAGATGAGTCCATAGTGTGCAAAACCACTAAGGTAAAAAGAGTGGAACAAACTCTAGAGGTAGAGAACATCCATTCAATCATGTCGACACCCATTCAATGTACTCTTACCTTGAGAGAATTGTTTAAATTCAGACCATCTTTATGGAATGATTTACAAAAAATTCTAGAGAAAGTAGGGATAATAGGGCTAATCGCAAAATTTTTGGGTAAAATTGAAACATGAATTGGATAACAAGGAGATTAGATCTGTCCCTATGAACAAAGTTGAAGAATACTATGAGGGTGAAGAAGGAAACACAATCCTTTCGGTGAGATATAATGATGTAGAAACCATGGCAATACTAGACAGTGGGGTAGGCATAGCCATAGTCACAAAAGCAGTATGGGAATCATATTGATTATCAACATACTTTTGCAATAGTGGACTTTGGAAAGAAACTTAATTATGAAATCATCTTGGGAAGGCCATTCATGCGGCAAGTACAACTCATTCAAGATTGGGGAAACAATTACCTGTACTTGAAGCAAGTGGGATCAAACACAAGGATTAATTTGAAAGATCATACTTATAGAGACATAATGAAAACACCCATTCAAGAATTTGACTCAGTTTCTTCAGCTGAATCAAAGCTTCTATGTTGGTTAAAAAAAGGCACACCTATTTGGATGTGTGGAGCTTCAGAAAATGGGAGTTTAAAACGAGAAGAATGTATCTTAGAAAGGGATTGCATGGATGATGCATATATACATGAACCCTTTCTAGAGCATTTGTTTGAGCCATTCGAATGGACTCAAATTTTGACAAGAATGGATGTGTGTGTGAATACGTCTATGCCTACTCAATTTTACAATGAGGATGGTCATAATTCCCATACAAATGGTCTCAACCATTCAAATTGAAAATGAAGTTCAAGAACCCAAGGACTTACTGAAGGACCTCTATTATAAAACTACTGATGAGTTTGAAGAACATTCAGCTACATCCGATGATTCTGTATGAGAAAAAGAATATGTGAAAGCCCAACTACTCCTAAAAGGAGAGGAGGAAAAGTTTTTTGATTTCCCAAATCAAAAACCAAGAAGACAGAAATGGTATAGAAGGAAAAGAGAAACAAAAACTTGAAATCTAGACCTATGCCATCAGTTTCTAGCAAAACACAGTTTCTGATGCAGATAGATGCACATGATTGTGTCAAAGACAAAATCACTGGTAGATATCCTTCAAACAACCAAGCGAGGTACATCAAAAACACCAAGGAAAATGAAAATGAAAACTCAATCAACACCTAAGCACTAGGATGACGAATCATCCATGACATGGGTTGAATAAAAGAAAAATATCAAGAGTTGAAGAAAACTCTAAAGGAGGTGTATACCGTTGAAATGGAAACAATCGAGGAAGAGAACAAAGATTTAATGAGTGTTCCATACCATTATAAAAAATATACTTTTCAAGATCGAAAGACAACCTGTTAGGGAGCTAAAAAAGCAGGGTGAGTCATATGAAGGACTTGAAGATGCAAAGAAAATAGATTTAGTTGAACAAGGAGAAGAGCCCAGACTTGCCTACATTGCGAACAACTTGACTGAAGAAGAAGAAGAGCTTTTGCTAAGCTTACTGAAAGAATACCAAGATGTATTTGCTTGGTCTTATAAATATCTCAAGGGTGTTGATCCAAAAATTTGTCAGCATACCATACCTATGAGAGATAATGCAAAACCAAGTAGACCACGACCAGATACTTATAATGAAACATTTGCCAAAAAGATCAAAGAAGAGATAGAGAAGCTCAAGGAAGCCGAATTCATTTATGAAATTGAACACACAGATTGGGTGTCTACAATTGTGGTGGTACCCAAGAAAAATGGAAAATTAAGAGTATGTGTCAATCTCAAAAAAGTGAATGCAGCCACTATTAGAGATAACTACCCTCTTCCAATCACCGAGCACGTTTTAGAACGAGTTGTAGGAAAATAAGCTTACAACTTTTTAGACGGCTTTTCGGGGTACAATCAACTTTTGGTTGATCCAAAAGATCAACATAAAACTACCTTTACAACTGAATGGGGTATTTTTGCCTATAAGGTTATTTCTTTTGGGTTAACTACTTCTCTTGCCACCTTCCTAAGATTGATGAGCCATGCTTTCAAAGGATATCTTAGGAATTTCTTGGAAGTATATATGGATGATGTATGTGTACACTCATCAATCATGGTGGATCATTTTGAACATCTCAGAAAGGTCTTTGAAAAATGTAAACTTTATAGGATTTTTTCAAATCGTAAAAAGTGCATATTTATGGCCACACAAGCAAAAATTCTTGGACATATAGTGTCTAAAAATGGCATAGCGACCGATATGGATAAAATTCATGTTATTGCTGAATTGTAAGGACCGACAACAGTCAAAGGGGTTCAGGCTTTCATGGGACATTATGGATATTATAGACAATTCATTTTTATGTATGCTATAATTGTAAAACCCATGTATGGCCTGATTACACTCTTTGTATGGACTGATGAGTGTGAAGAATCCTTCATGAAGCTACATCCCCAATATTGAAAGCACCAGATTGGAATAAGATATTCCATGTACATGTTGATGCTTTCAATTTTTCCATTGGGTGTATATTAGCTCAGCAAGGGGATGGAAATATCGATTTTCCCATTTCCTATGCTAGTAGACAGCTCAATGTGGGAGAGAAAAACTATACAACCATCGAAAGAGAAGGATTAAGGATGATCTATGCCGTAAAAAAGTATAGACATTACCTATTAGCCAAAAAATTTGTGTTCTTTGTGGACCACCAAGCTTTATTATATTTGGTCAACAAGCCATGCAACACTGGAAGAATAGTGAGATGGTTCATCATTCATTTAGAATCTGATTTCACTCTAGTTGTAAAAAAAGGCACAACACACCAAAGAGCAGATCATTTATCAAGGATTATTTTAGAAGAACCACCAAAAGAAGTAGAAGATGATCTACCAGATGCATATTTGTTCTCCATGGAAATGATACCCCGTTGGTCAGAAAACATGGTTTCATTGATGACTATAGCTCAAGTGGATTCTCAAATATCACTTCCTATTACACAAGGATTAATTGGGCAATTGACTATGTATCAATTACTAACTAGGAAGCTATACAAAATAAATCGAGATGGAATATTTCTTTCGTGTATTAATCCTCTGGAGAAAACCCAATACCTAAATCAAGCTCACATTACCATAGTAGGACTTCACAGAAGACCAACTATGCAATGGATCCTTAAACTTGGAGTATTTTGGCCAACCACGAGGAGTGATGCTCACTCATTTATGAAAGACTATCTTCAATGCCAAAAACAAAAACCCGTACATCATGTGACATTATTTCAAATCTCGCTCGTTCCTAATTGGAGTAACTATATAGTTACTTACTTATCAAGCAAAACATTTCTTGAGGATATGAGTAAACGTCGCCAAAGAGCTATTGAAACTGAAGCAAGAGACTATTCTCTTATTGGAAACCAATTGTATTGGAGGGAAAAGAATCTTCATTTGCATCTTTGTGCAAATGAAGATGAATATGTACCCATTCTAGAACAAGCACATGCTGGATTAGATGGAGGTCACTTTTCTAGTGAGACCACCGCTAGAGAAACTTTAATGGTAGGCATATGGTGCCCAACACTTTTTGCAAATGCCAAAGAATATGTTTGAAGATGTGATGCATGTCAACGAGAAAAAGTTCCAACAAGGGTAGATAGCATGCTATTAAGACCAATGATGGAGGCTAGAGCGTTTGCAAAATGGGGCATAGATTTTGTCGGACCAATGCAACCACTTGCTTATAGAAATCAAGCTCAATATATCATTGTAGCTACAGACTATTTGACCAAGTGGGTAGAGGCTAAGGCGACCAGGAAGAATGATGTTAGAACCACAACCGCAATCTTGTATGAGAATGAATTCACAAGATATGGACTTCCAATAGAAATTGTCAGTGATAGGGAAACTCATTTCCTTAATGACGTAATTGAGTATCTACTGAATGAATTTATGGTCATCCATTAGGCTTGAAGAACATGTGGATTAGATACTCTGAGTCAAGTTTGAGCTCATTTGAGTGTACAGGGTGGAAATGGTGCGAGATTTGGTCTGCAGACTGTGAAACAATAGATATAAAGGGATTTTGGGTTTTTGAGATCCAAATGTCATCAAACTTGATTGGTGGACTTGTCACATCATCTACTTTGGTCCTATGAGGTCAAAGATGAGATTTGGGCTCATTTGGGCAAAATGTAAATAATCACGATTATTTATATTTTCATCAATTTGAACATTTTTTCTTTCAAATTGGTTCTAGATATGCTACAAATCCTCTGTGTGAGATAAGGGAGACTGTGGATCAAAAAATGTGACAAATAACTCAAAATTTGGACTGAAGAGCTACTTAGTGCTTTTTTTTGACAAAGTTTGAGAATTACTGGACATTTTGGTCTCATATTTGACATGTGGCATGAAATAGATGTGTACAAATGATAGGTGAAGTATGATGATGATTCTAAAGTGAAATTTGTAAAAAAGCAAATAATTGCAATTATTTACATAAGCTAAAATTTATGCTTGAAATGACATTTTGATGACCTACACAACTTTATTACATCTAAAACATGTCCTAAAATGAGTTTGGTAAGATTTTGTCATGTCAACATCACTTTGTGCTCGTGTCGACTCTGAAGTCACCGTTTTTTGTTACCACTTGGTGTGTAGAGGTGTTTGGTCCCTGTTGAAGCCATGGACTTGTCCGCTACATAGTCCTGATGTTGCTCCTTCATTTTGGGCTCTTTCGGAGTCAGTTTGACTCCATGTGTCAAAAAATGATGCTTTGTAGCATGTGAGCTGTTTTTTGCTGTTAGAGGGCTTTCCTTGACGGTTTTCTTGAAACCATCTAGGTACATTACTTATAGACCTTGTCTATATGCTACCCCTGAAGTCAGAATTCAATTATGGCATGTGGCAAAAACCTAGACTATTTACTTGGGGACCCCCTCGACCCTTGCCAAATGGTCATCCAATGATATGGAAGTGTTCTACTATCTAGGGGCATGCTACAATTCAAATCTTGTCCAATTCGATCGAGCTGTCAAGCCGCTATGGTCATTTTTGTGTCCTAGGACTCTGTACACAGCTGGGATTCTAGGGTTTTTCTCGGGACCTATACTTGCTACCCGAATGCATAGAAATGTTGATGAGTTTAGAACTTACCCCTCATGTCTTGTGTGAAACGGCACTGAAAATGGGTGACTGTGGACTCCGAAAATCGTGCGCGAAGTAGGCCAAGAGCTCTCTTCTCCAAGGGTGACGAGTAGAAATGAGGTGATTTTGGGCTACCTAAGATATCTATACTCGGACTTCCCATTTCCCTAGATTTCCCTGTTAGTCCTAATAGGCCGTGATATCTACGTTAGACTCAAAAAATTCCTCAATCGAACTCCGTTAGCGCATTCTTCGAGAATTTTGCAAAAACAGGCTTTGGCGGCCTAATTTACGCCTCCCGCTTCTGTTCGGCGTTTTGATTAAAAAAAGTTATGCATGTCTGTCTTGTCCTCTTGATCATCAGTGTATTTTCAGTTTCTCCATCTGAGCTCATTTGCTATTTGTTATTAATTTAAAAATCAAAGAAAATAATAAAATGCGATAAAAAAAGCAAATTGAAAGATCAACAATTAAGAAAATTCACTGAAAAACACTATTTATTACTTTTTGGTGGATTTTCCGGTTTTAAGCTCCAATATCAAGAAAAATTAATGAAAATAAGCAAAAAGGACTATTTTTGATGCAATTTCTGATAGTATATACAATATTTACACTCATCGGGGAGATTTTATCAGCTAAAATTTCCATGTTGATGATTTTTAAGGGCATTATTAGGTAATTTCATAAAAAACCACACGTTAACATCCAAATTTTTCTCCCTCTTCAAACATTGCCCTTAATTAATAAAGTTTCCTTCCCCCTCTCCTAGACGGACTACTCCGGGACGACTATGTGCATGGGTTGAACAATCGTGTCTATGCATAGCCGTGGTTGGCTCTACCATGCTTTGAAGGTCAATGCAAATCAAATCAGTATGTGGTGCAAGAGTTGGGTCTTGAGTAGTTAACTCAAGGATTTCTGTGGTTGAGGTATCTTGTTGATGTCTTCTAAATATCAGATTTTGTAATTCATGTGCTCTTTGCTTGATTGCATCGTTTGGATGCTTTGGCACACTCATTTGCTGAGCTGTCGGTAACAATGATGACGGTTGATGAGACTAAAACTCTCCACCATTGGTATTTTAGTTTTCAGTTGATGAACTGTTGTGGTGGAGTTTTTGAGATTTAACTTTCCAGTGATTTATCGGCTTTGCAGTTTGTGGAGAAGATAAATGCTCCTTTGATTTCCAAACCCAAGGAGCCGGCCATGGGTGGTAAATAGGGGCACCACCTAGCTTTGAGCGGCTAGGACGCGGACAGAAGCCATGAAAAACTTTGCTAACACAACACACCGCAAGCGAGCGAGAGAGAGAGAGAGAGAGAGAGAGAGAGAGAGAGAGAGAGAGAGAGAGAGAGAGAAAACTCCCTTGAAATGTCGGGATGAGCTTGATTCAACGCGATATTTACAAAAGTTTCTTCGCTTTGGCGAGATGGCGATGACGAGAGAGAGAGAGAGAGAGAGAGAGAGAGAGAGAGAGAGAGAGAGAGAGAGAGAGAGAGAGAGAGAGAGAGAGAGAGAGAGAGAGAGAGAGAGAGAGAGAGAGAGAGAGAGAGAGAGAGAGAGTAATGGTACGCTCTCTAAGGAGAATCCATGCGTGCAGGGTGTGTGCGTAGTGACCCTTGGAGCCAATGTGCGTGCTTGATTCACTCAAGTGTTGTTTGCCTGTGTTGTTTGCCTGTGTTGTGTGACTGTATGTCCCTGAGAGTGACCTCTCAGTGTGCTTTTATAGATGCAGGATGCTTTAGTTTAGTCTAAACTAATTGGGTTTAAGATTCTAATCTAAGAGACAAAGCCAGCAGCCGGGCCCCAGACGGTTGATTGCTGCTTTGTCTTGGGCGGAATAAGAAAAGAGTTTTCTCATAGGTGGTCCTTTGTGACCATCACCTAAAGAGAGGTGGGATATACAAAATGGGATTTTTTAACAATTTTGGCTTCTGGAAAGAGGAAATGAACTATTCTATGATTATTACCAGAAAAGTGCATCGTAGACGAGAGCGTTGGTGAAATGGGAGTTCCCCGGGCGTGTCGGTGAAGTGCGGGTTGATTTCGATGCCTGTTGGGGCATGCCTTCGGCGTAAATCTTCATTTTAACGCTGGCTTTGCGTGCTTTTGGTGTCGCGTCTCTTCTTTTTGTGTGGGTGTCGCGTTGATCTTCTTCCTTCGTTGTTGTGTGCGTATGCATGTATGTGTATGTGTGAGTGTGTGCTTTTGTGTGTGTATGTGTGCGAATGTATGTATGTGAGAATGCTTTTGTGAATGTATGTGAGTGTGCATGTTTGCATGAGTGACTATGTGTGTGAACAATAGATAATGTGTGTGTGTGAGTGTAAAAGTGAGGATGTAAGTGTGTGAGAGAGAGAACGAGAGTGAGAGTGTGTGTGCAAGGGAGGGTTAATGCGGGTGAGAGAGTGTGTGGGTAGTGTGTGTGTGTGTTCGAGAAAGCGAGTGAGTGAGAGAGAGGTAAGGCGAGGGTGAGAAAGAGGGAGAGAGGGGGCGAGATGGAGAGAGTAGAGGGGGGGGGGGGGGGAACAGAACGAGAGAGAGTGAGAGAGGGCAGCGCCCTCTCTCTCTCTCTCGTTACCTGCAGCCGGGGGGGAAGAGGGTGAGAGGATGGGGGGGGGGGTGTGGTCAACGGGAGGGGGGGCAGTAGGCCCCCCCTAGATTTGTTCCCTCTCTCCCCTCCAATAATGGAGGGGAGAGGCAGTAGGGGGCGGGTGAGTGGAGCCGGGTAGGCTCAGTACGGGGCGGGCACTGGCGAAGAGAACGAGAGAGGGAGAGAGAGAGAGGGGGGCGGTGGGTAGGGTGTGTTAAGGGGGGGGAGTGCAACGCGTGGGGGAGGGGCTCCATCCCCCCCCCCCGCTGCGCGCAGGTCAAGGGGGGAGGGGGTTGTGGAGGTGGCGAGCAACAAGCCCACCACCTTGGGGGTTTTTTTTAATAAATAAATTACCCCCCCTTTGGGGGGGGGGGGGTTCCCATAGGCCGCCGCGGGCATGCTCCCGACCATGTGAATCGTCACTCTACTATCTTGCATAATCTCCAAGAAGCTTGTCACAGCCAGATTTCCTCAAAATTGCGACCATTCCTTGCTTGCCATATATGGTGAACGAAGTAGTACTTGACTATTTGAGTGCATACCAGAAGAGCAGGACTTCCCGTCCGGTTGCTACCAAAGAACAGATCATTCTTGAAGAACTTGATTTTCCATGTCCTTTGTACCTACTTGCAATTTCACAGCCATGTCACTGATAGCCTAGCATCCCATAAAGAGGTGGGCTAAATCAGTTTTAGCTATTCTTCACCGCAAACAATGATCATACCTGATTCCGCTTTCTTATATCTTAGCGCCCGTTGGTAGAGCACGCCATATTACTTCCACAGAGAATTCTTCATATACTGAGGCCACCTTGGCTTCCAGATGTTCTCTATGACTTTTTGAATGGCCCCTCTAGTCAACCGGAGCATCATCGGTGCTGTCGAGAATTGCCATACGCTGCGAGGAGAGGGAAAGAGGAAAAAAAAACATTTTTTTGAAAACCGGCCATCATTAGCCCTCCCCTTGGCGCTAGAGACATTCATGCCTCTAGCTCTGCTTCTGATTCTTTGGCGGGTGTGTTCGAGGGCTCTCCCTCCTTTGGAATATCTACTATGAACTCCGGATCAAACCTTAAGAAGTGTCGTTTTAGCCACCATCCATTGACTCTGATTTTGTGAATGTGACCATCTGCTGTCATCAATTTGTAGCTGTCATTGGCGTATCGCCGCTTGAGAATGAATGGCCCCTCCCATCTGGGCTGAAATTTCTTGTCTTTCCTTGTGTCAAACCTGTTGTCATACCTTAACGCTAACATGCCGTATGAGATGATATGCGTATGTGGCTCATAAGTTAGTGTTCTATCACTGGAGATTTGACAAGCTTTGCATGTTTTGCACCAATGATGCACATCCCTGTTCAGACTAGGCCAATAGAGCCCTGCTTGTAGAATCTTCCTACTAGTGATGTCTAGAGCAAAGTGGCCGCCACAAACACCATCATGGAAGCTTGAGATCACCTCCATGATTTCACTGGAGACTGGCACTCACCTGAGAATCTGATCTTTGCCCTTGCACTACAAGGTGTCGTTGATAAGGCGGTATCTTGTGGCCTTGCGGACAAGCCATGTTTTTTGGCCTTTGGTATACCCTTCAGGACATTCTCCTGCATTTAAGAAATTGATGATATCCTGCATAGCATCACTACCTTGAAACAGGGGCAACTTTAGTTTGATTGCTCCCACGGGAACATCTTGTATTCTGTCCTTGGCTAGAGCATCAGCTTCTTGATTTTCAGCCCTGGGGACGTGAAATAATTGCACAGCTTCAAACTTTTTCAAGAGATCCTTAACTTGGCGTAATTGTCCAAGCAAAACCTGATTTTTACAAACCCAAGTGCCATTTATCTGCTTGGTTAGGAGCATGGAATTGCCAAACACATTTAGGCGTTGTATCCCTTGCAAAACACATTGCCCTAGCCCAAGAATGAGGGCTGCATACTCTGCTTCGTTGTTGGAGTGAGAGTGTAGTAGTTGCCCAATAGAGAATACCTTTTCTCTTTGCTCATTGAAAATGACAATGCCGGCTGCTGCAGCCTGGTGCATTTCTCTTTTGTACGCTCCATCAAAGAAAAGAGAGTGAGCTCCTTCTACCTTAGGAACTTCTACCATTGGTGTCACTCCTTGCATTTTGACTTGATTTTTAGGTTTTTCTCATAGTGACAATGAGTAAGAATGCCTGCTAGATAACTCTGTGGAGTTTTCCACTTGCATAGTGTAATCAAATTCTTGCAACCTAACAAGCCATTTTGAGATTCTAGATGAGACATCCATGTGTTGTAGTACATATGGGAACACCTCTTCCATTGTCAGAATTACAAAGGGCCTAGGCAACAGATAGGATCGGAACTTTGTGGTGGCAAACATTAATGCGAGCACCATGTGCTCTACCGCTGTGAAACCTTTTTCTGATGGGGTCATGACCCTACTAGAGAATTAGATAGAACGCATGAAAGAGGTTTGGGGATCCTTCTGAATTAGCACGGCTCCAAGTGTATCATTTCCTACACTGGGGTTTACATAAAATGGCTCATCCCATCTAGGGAGTGCAATGGTGGGAAGTGAAGCTAAGATTTGTTTCACTTCACTGAATTGTTTTTCATTTTCTTCGCTCCATAGGAAGACTTCTCTATGAGTGACTTGTTGTAAAGGAAGAACTACCTGAGAGAGTAAGTGAATGAACCTGCTCAAGTACCTCACCTTCTGAAGGAAAGAGACCAATTGCTTAGCTGTTGTGGGTGGGTGATGCTAAAGACACCAGGGCTTGAATCTTTCCAGGGTCAGCCTCAATTCCTTTGGCTGAAATCACATGGCCGAGAAGAGTGACCTTACTTTCACCAATGTGACACTTATCTACATTTAGTTGGCCACCCAGAGTTTGCAGCCTACCTAGGCCATCATAGACCTTGCTCAAATGGAGGGAGCGGGAACTGTAGATGCAGAAATCATCTATGAAGACATGTATCGAACTACCAAAGTATGGCTGAAAGACAAAAGTTACATAGCGCTAAAATGTGGCCAGAGCGTTAGTTAGGCCAAAAGGCATCACTCTATAAGCAAAACACCCCCATGGTGTGATGAAAGTTGTCTTCTTCTAGTCTTCTTTTGCAATATTAATCTGGAAGTAGCCTGAGTAGCCATCACAGACTGTGTAGCGCTCATGACCTGCTACTTTGTTGAGAATATCGTCTTGGAATGGGAGGGGAAAGTGGGACCTCTTTGTTACTGCATTGAGAGGTTTGTAGTCTACATAGACTCTCCACTTACCGTTCTTCTTTGGTGTGACTACTACTAGAGAGACCCACTCTGAGTCTTCGACGGGGTAAATGAAACCTGCATGTAGCAGATTCCTTACCTCTTTCAACAATGCCTCTTGCTGGATTACCCCAAGCCTTCTAAGCTTTTGCACTACTGGTTTGCTTCCTTCTTTGAGCCTTATGTGGTGCTACACCACTGTGATGCCTGTGATCTTGTCATAGCCATCAATGAAAAGTGTGGTGAAGTTTCCCAACATAGAAATGTATTCTTCTCTCTCTTTACTAGCTAACTCACCAAAGATCATCCGGTGTAGCTTACTCGTATCCACCAAGGGTTGCATACCTGATGGTTCACCTTGATTTTCTGGTAGTGTTTCGGATTGTGATAATCCCTTGGGATCTCTGAGGATGACTTCCATCACTTCGATGTTGCTGTCACTTTCCTCCGTGGTTGTTGTTTCTTCTCATGAGGTGGTTGAAGAGTCGCTAGTGAACTCATCTTCTGACGCTTCCAAAATCATGTTGCGTTGCCTACCCGTCCTCATGTCATAGAATATGGACTTACCCTTAGCATCCTTCATCTGGATCATTCCAGTACTCCAGTCTTGCTTAACTTCCATAGCCATGAGCCATGGTCTTCCAAGGATGATAGGATAGACCTCCCCTTTGTGTGACATGACAAAAATGTCTACCTCTACTTCTGTGTTGAATGCCTTTATTTTAATAGCATTCACAATACCCATGCACTTCACCTTGACGTTGTTTGCCATTTTAGCTCAGCAGGGTGCTGGCCTACTTACCTCTAGGCCTAGATAGTGCATCATCTTCTCACTCATGACGCATATTTGTGCGCCACCATCTATGTAAATGTTGGAGATGTGTTGCCCCTTGATGTGGGCATCCATGATGGGTAGGATGTCGTCAAGATTTCTCCCAGAGATAGCCCCAGCTATCCTTGGTCTTGATTTTTTGGCAGTTACCATCTTTGTCCATTGTCTTCTCATTCTTGGTGCGAGATGAAGTAATTTGGGCCAGGGAATTTTTGGACCCTGCATTAAGACATCCTGAACTAAGTCATAAGGTTTAGCATACTCACCCAACGAAAAATCCACAATGTCGATCTTTCGATGAGGCTTAGACGCCTGCTTACTAGAATCTCCTTTCCCTTTCATCTTGTTCTCCCTCTGAGAGGCCTCCTCATGCCTAGCACGCTTTACTTCCATGGCATCTACTTCTCCTGCTTTCCCTTTTCCTTTGTCCTTCTCCTTGAGACGCTCTTCTACCTTTGTCTTGCCTTTGGCTTCAAGACTGATGACACTTACTTCTTGATTCCCAGCAGGTGGTGGAGGTAGAGGTGGAATAAGAGGTTGTGGTGGTGGTGGTGGTGGTTGTGGTTGTACAGGTAGTCGTAGGATTTGGATTGGTGGAGTTGGCCCTGGATGCCTAGGCGGTGGTGGCCTCCCCCTTGGTGGTGAGATCTGATTCTACCTCCCTTCTCTATTGAAGTTCTGCCTTCTAGGGTGAGGATAGTAGTACATGCCATGCCCGTCTTCTCCACAATTGTAACAAAAGTAATCTTGATTCTGCCTTTGCTGCCCTCTTCCTTGTTCTGGATTTCTGGCAGGTGCATGCCCTTGCTGCACCAAATGCACTAAGAGGTTCTCTAGCTGGTTGGTGATTCGATTGAGCAGGTCTTGTTGTTCCTCAACAGGCTCCTGTGCCTGATCTCTTTGGATGGCTGTTGCAGGTGCGGCGAGGTGTGGTCGGGCCCTTCCCGGTTCCTCTCCTTTGGTAGTCCTGGCTTGTAGACGCAGCTTCTTATCTTGAAGGCGGGCCACTTCAACTGCTACCTCATATGTAGCAGGAAACCTTCCCCTCTCCTTCTCCTTAAGAACTGACCACAAACCAGCCACGAACCGATCCTTCTTTAGGAAATCGGGCGCTCCTTCACCCTCCCTCAGTGATGCAACCCATCGCCCCCATAAATCTATGAACTTTGACTCGTAGGCTGCATACTCAGCCATACTTCACTGCTTTAACCCGGTTAGCTACTGCCATAACTTCTCCGATGTGGTGCCTTCTCCGAAACGCCTTAGGAATGCTGCTCTCAGCAAGTCCCATCTTTCTTTGGTGGCCTGCATCAAAGCATTGTACCATGACCTCACTTCCACTTTCATTAATAGTGGAAAGATTTGTAAACGTGAAGCATCGTCATCTCTCCCAGGGACGATGCATGCTATCTCAAAGTTATCCAAGAAATCTAACGCGTCTTCCCCCACCTTAGCAGTGCAGGTTGGGAAGGAAACATTCGCCATGTAGACAAGATTTTCAAACTCTTTTTTTTTTTTGAAAGTACAATAGACTTAGCGGCTTATAGCAGCTTTTTACAAGGCTGGGTGGAAAGCTCAAAATAGAATGAAAATGGACACATTGAAAGAGTTATGGTAATTTAACATAGGGAGGATAATGGGATTTGGGGAGCTGAGGATTTCTCCTAGCGCCGTAGCACCAAACAGGAACACAATCCTCTATTGGAAGAAGATTTTCCTTTCTACATGAATAATCACGTGCATATGTTGCAAAAACCTAAACGGGAAAAAGGTTGGCCCATTATCCATATTGTACAGAGTGTAGAGTAGAATTGCTTACTTACACCCTTACCATACCGGCGTTGATGCATGAAGTGCACATCTCCGTGAAATCTTCTACTCCTAGCCCAAAGCATACTGGGCGAGAGAAGTCCACTGGGATTGGCCTCCCATTTTGCATTCACTGGTGGCGCTTTGGCAGGCGATCCTCCATCGACTCTTCGCGACCCAAAGAGAGTGTGGGCCCGTTTGACTTCCGTAGATGCTTCAGGCTTGGTGAGCTGACCGTAAAAGTTGATGTACTTTGTGGACCTTCATCAAGCCTTGGAAAAGAAGAATCCGGTCCTTTACACGAAACTTCTGCCTCTTCCTTACCTCTTTTTCCAGCACTCATTGATAGGATGTGGTGGACGACGGCAGTCAGAACAGCTTGCAGTTCTTCCTCTCTTGACTCTTGATTCGAGGTTAGAAGGAGGGATGCGAGGACTTACTTCTTGGATGTTTGTGATGACGTATCCTGGCAGTAGCATTTCGATGAGGACGTGCAGTGCTTCTTTAATCTCCTCCTCCTCCGTTCTCCAGTTTGAGAACTCCTGAAGCCATTCGTCCATGGTTGGCAATGAGCATCGTTTTCAGCTTGTAAAATTTGGAGGTTTCCAAGAAGCCCTCCTCACTGGGGGCACCAAATGACGCGTGCAAGCACAAACCGGGCCACGACGGCCTCAAAATGCCGAGCCCCGGTCATGCCGAGCCGGCCACGGGTGGTAAATAGGGGCACCACGTAGCTTTGAGCGGCTAGGACGTAGACAACACCCATGAAAAACCTTGCTAACACAACACACCACGAGAGAGAGAGAGAGAGAGAGAGAGAGAGAGAGAGAGAGAGAGAGAGAGAGAGAGAGAGAGAGAGAGAGAGAGAGAGAGAGAGAGAGAGAGAGAGAGAGAGAGAGAGAGAGAGAGAGAGAGAGAGAGA
The DNA here is from genome assembly GCF_014529385.1 of Adiantum capillus-veneris. Taxonomy (NCBI): domain Eukaryota; kingdom Viridiplantae; phylum Streptophyta; class Polypodiopsida; order Polypodiales; family Pteridaceae; genus Adiantum; species Adiantum capillus-veneris. The sequence goes on from NC_140951.1 coordinate 144,559,134, forward strand.
GAGAGAGAGAGAGAGAGAGAGAGTGTGAGAGAGTAATGGTGCGCTCTATAAGGAGAATCCATGCGTGCAGGGTGTGTGCGTAGTGACCCTTGGAGCCAATGTGCGTGCTTGATTCACTCAAGTGCTGGCTGGCTGTGTTGTTTGCCTGTGCTGTGTGACTGTCTGTCCCTGAGAGTGACCTCTCAGTGTGCTTTTATAGATGCAGGATGCTTTAGTTTAGTCTAAACTAATTGGGTTTAAGATTCTAATCAAAGAGACAAAGCCACCAGTTGGGCCCCAGATGGTTCACTGATGCTCTGTCTTGGGTGGAATAAAAAAGGAGTTTTCTCCTAGGTGGGCCTTTGTGACCATCACCTAGAGAGAGGTGGAATATACAAAATGGGATCTTTTTACAATTTTGGCTTCTAGAAAGAGGAAATGAACTATTCTATGATTATTACCAGAAAAGTGCGTCGTAGACGAGAGCGTTGGTGAAATGGGAGTTCCCCGTGCGTGTCGGTGAAGTGCGGGTTGATTTCGATACCTGTTGGGGCATGCCTTCGACGTAAATCTTCATTTTGATGCTAGCTTTGCATGCTTTTGGTGTCGCTTCTCTTCTTTTTGCGTCGGTGTCGCGTTGATCTTCTTCCTTCGTTGTTGTGTGCGTATGCATGTATGTGTATGTGCGAGTGTGTGCTTTTGTGTGTGTATGTATGTGAGAATGCTTTTGTGAATGTATGTGAGTGTGCGTGTTTGCCTGTGTTGTGTGCCCCCCTAGCTTTGTCTCCTCTCTTCCCTCCAATAATGGAGGGGAGAGGGAGTAGGGGGCGGGTGAGTGGAGCCGAGTAGGCTCACTAGGGGGCGGGCACTGGTGGAAAGAATGAGAGAGGGAGAGAGAGAGAGGGGGGCGGTGGGTAGGGTGTGTGAGGGGGGGGGTGCAACGCGTGGAGAAGGGGTTCCCCCCCCCCCCTCCCCACACGCTGCGCGCAAGTCAAGGGGGGAGGGGGGTGGGGAGGTGGCGGGCGACAGGCCCGCCACCTTGGGGTTTTTTGTTTTAACATAAATAAATCCCCCCCCCTTTGGGGGGGGGGGGTTCCCATAGGCCACCGCGGGCATGCTCCCGACCAAGTGAATCGTCACTCTACTACCTTGCATAATCTCCAAGAAGCTTGTCACAGCCTTGCTTGCCATATATGGTGAACGAAGTAGTACTTGACTATTTGAGTGCATACCAGAAGAGCAGGACTTCCTGTCCGGTTGCTACCAAAGAATAGATCATTCTTGAAGAACTTGATTTGCCACGTCCTTTGTACCCACTTGCAATTTCACAGCCATGTCACTGATAGCCTGGCATCCCATAAAGAGGTGGGCTAGATCTTTTTTAGCTATTCTGCACCGCAAACAATGATCAAACCTGATTCCGCTTTCTTGTATCTTAGCGCCCATTGGTAGAGCACGCCATATTACTTCCACAGAGAATTCTTCATATATTGAGGCCCCTCTATGACTTTTTGAATGGCCCCTCTAGTCAACCGGAGCATCGTCTGTGCTGCCGAGAATTGCCATACGCCGAGAGGAGAGGGAAAGAGGAAAAAAAAAACATTTTCAAAAACCGGCCATCACCACCACTACTTGCGCCCGCATAGCTCGCGCAGAGTCCGTCTGGGCTAGACGACCAGAGTCACCATCGCTGGCTCGCGCAAGGAGCTCCATCTCAAGGTTGGATGCCATATAACCTTCACGGATTTAGATATATAGAGTCATATATTCAATGGCGATTTCACATGTGGGTTTAATGCCGGCCACATGGCGTTCAACTGAGGCCTGCTCTCCAAGCTCCAAAAATAAACACACTCCTTTTCCACAATGGACCTAAACCTTTTTGCCCCATTTGGAATATCTGCCGCTACCGGCCTGGTTATCCAACGACTCGGCCATTGAGCCCTAGTGGAACTCCGTGTTCCAGACTCCGTACTCCATCAACTTTGATGCATTTCGACTTTGTCAGGCCACCGAACTGGGGGCTCCGAAACAAGAAAAAAACCTCAAGTTGATGACGACCGTGGCGAACGCCCGGCTCCAAACTGCTGCATCTCTCAGCTGGAGGCTCCGATTGGAGAGCCGCAACTTCCGGTGGACACCTCTTGCTGCATACTACGCCTGAAAACTTTGGCAAGCTCGAGAAAATGCCAGGTGGCCTGCCTATCGATGCGGCCAAAACCTTCCAGAACTAGCCCCCGTGAAACTTTCAACTGGCCATAACTTGCCCTCTGAGCCTCCGATTGATGATCCGAGAAGACCGGCATGCTCCATATTGTGAGCATTTCAAGCGTATGCACTTACATCACTTCTTGCATGCCACTTGCACTGGCCAATCCGCCGGGGATCTGGAAGCCACTTTTGCACTAAGAACCCCATAACTTGCTCTCTAGGGCTCCGTTTGACGAGCCGTTTGAACAGGCTTGAAGAGCACACGGAAGACCACATTCTAGCACATGCTTGCTGCCTTCTGAGCACGTCCGACTGCCCACTTTACTAGCCCCGTCTGGAGCCCTCTTGGCCTAAAAAATCGCATTGGGCATACATTTCCGCATTCCTCTCACTGCAATGGCTTTAGACACCTGCTCAAGCACCATCATGTGAACCTGTATGCATACATACCCTCGCATGGGCCCACATCTAGCGTCAACATGTTTTGGGTGCACCAACGGTATTCCCCTCTCTGCCACTCACAAGTCTCTTTTTGGCTGAACCTAGTGGCGACAACCACCATGTGACTAGAATGCTAGAGACCTTGGTAGTGTGGTCACTGTCACACTAGTAGATTCCTTGATGTCCTTCCCAAAGTCACTATCACTGCTTTCCTCATTATGCTTGCCCTTGCCTTTGTAATTTGTAGAACTTTTGTCTTTGCCTTTGGATTTGAAATCTCTAGACAAATGACCACACTTCCCACAATTGTAGCAACGCACATTGGTCTTCTTTCTGGAATCCAAAGCAGCAAGTGCTTCACCTCCTATGTCAATAATACGAATTTTGCCTTGAGTTATCAACAGGGCTTCCTCCATAATGAGAAAAGAGCTGAGATCATCGAATTATAGCTTTTCTTTTTCATTTGTAGCTGAACTGTCCTCGACATGATTCATACTCCTTAGGCAATTTTGTGAGAACCTAAGCAGCTAATTGAGTACTTGTCAATGCTCTTTTCATAGCTGATAGTTGATCATGAATAACCTAAGCCTTCAAAAGAAATGATGGCGTGGAACTCCCAAACGCAAAATTGATGGCAAATAATTGTCCAAGAAGGGTGACTGCATGCATCATGGAATCCCGATCAAACATGCCTACGAGCTTGAACCACATATCATTGGTAGTTTTCAAAGTCTCGATGGCTAGAGATATTTCATTGGTAAGAGAATCCACAATAGCCGACATTGCCTTTGCATTGCCAGTATCGCAATCGATGACGATTTTTCATGCTCCTCATCTTGAAGGCGGGTGTATTTAATTATGGGATATCTTGTAGGATGTGTTTCCAAGCCATTGACAATGTCCAACAAGCCTTTTTGCGTGAACCATAGGCGCATGATCAAGTTACAATGGGCGTAGTTATCTCCATTCGATTTGTCGTTCGCGTATTTGCAAGGGGGGCCATGTTGAAGCTGAGAGATTTGGAAGTAGAAGCTTGCCTCCTCGCACTCCAATAAGTGGCCGCTCGAACTCCAAGCTAGGTTGCCAAGGCAAAGGCCTCATGCATCATGCCAAAAAAGTATCTCTCCATAGCCTCCCAAGTTGGCCTCCCAGGAGGGCACCATTGCAATTCCCAATGCCGTACCAATAAATTTCTCTCCAATAAACTCCCTCTCTTAACCAAGTCCAAAGCCTCGCTGCCAGCAACATTTTGAAATGTTGGCAGCATGCATGGCCGTGAAGAGATGAGAGGGAGAAAGGCGCGAGCGTTTTGAAACGCCGTCCACAGAAGAAATGGAGGAAAATGATGACATTATTAGCCCATCAATTTCAAACCCGACATCATTTTAAAACATTGTCACGAGGAGGAAGGTAGCCACTCTATAGCAAGGCAGCAAGGGTGGGGGAAAACGGCGCCGCCAAGGGCTACAATTTAAAATGCCAACGATAAGGAAGGGGGATAGAGTAGCTAGCTGCAATGACAAGGCAACAAGATCTCAAGTTCTCCTCCACACATGCCTTGCCCTTCACCAAGTCTTTGATACCATGTTGGAGTTGGCAATGGAGGGGGTGGGTCCAAAGGAATGGAAGCACGAGAGAGAGAGAGAGAGAGAGAGAGAGAGAGAGAGAGAGAGAGAGAGAGAGAGAGAGAGAGAGAGAGAGAGAGAGAGAGAGAGAGAGAGAGAGAGAGAGAGAGAGAGAGACATACTCAAACCAATCAAACATGGCAATGAATCGATACAATACAATGGGGGCATATGGTTGCTTTTATAGCAACCTCAACAAATTTCCCTACCCATAATTTGACAAATAACTAAAATATAATACCTAGAGTCAAAATATACATTGAGTTTACATTGGGCAGTTCACTTGAGATGCCTAAACTTTTACACCTTCTCTGCAGCTCATAGTGGACATCAATAGTGAGACCAAGTCGATGAAGAAGCTACCATGGACACCCCGGCAATAGCTATAATGTTGGATACACCTTGGATTTGCTAATATAAACATGTCACCTAACAAAATGCCATCCTTAGCATCAGTTTGCCTCATAGAAAGTCGAATTGTAGACCACAGTACGTCCAAGAATCCCCATTTGTGGAATGTGAACACATCACGTCCAAACATTCCTAGATTATGAACTATTGGAACACATCCTGTCCATGGTCCGACCAACAAAAATTAATTGATGCACTCATCCATAGTGTTATGGATATGTCTGATTGGTTTCTTGCCAAATGCAGGCGCACTCAACTCTGATCCATGAGTCCAAACACCGAGAACTTTAACTCCAACACATGGGTCCAGATCATAGGGAGCATGGTATGCCCCTCTCTACCACTCACAACCCTCTCTGTGGTTGAAGATAGTGGGGTCTCCATTACACTAGCAGATTCGTTGTTGTCCTTCCCCGAGTCACTATCACTGCTTTCATCATTATGCTTGCCCTTGACTTTGTCCTTTTGTTGAAGTTTTGTCTTTGCCTTTGGATTTGCAATCCCTAGACAAATGACCACACTGGAGAGGGGGAATGGGGGACGATGCCCGACACAACCAATGATTCCTCTCTATAGCCTAGGGTCAACACAACAGCCCAATCCACTCAAAAACACCTTCAAAATGAAACCTACACACAACCGGCTACACCGGCACACTTTCCAAGCGCAGACACGCTTTCAAAGACCACAAATGAGCCCACACTTTGCTGCACTCGCTCTACCTCCCTCTGCTTACACAATCTCTCTCTCTCTCTCTCTCTCTCTCTCTCTCTCTCTCTCTCTCTCTCTCTCTCTCTCTCTCTCTCTCTCTCTCTCTCTCTCTCTCTCTCTCTCTCTCTCTCTGTGCAAAAACCGGCGGCCCGAGCGTACACACGCTCCGTTGGCACCACTGTTAGCACACAAGCAGATGGCAAAGAAAGAAGGGGAAGGGGGGAACGACACAGTGCAAACGGCAAGGATGATTGCTCATTGATAGCTGAAAAAACCATTATAGAGCTCCTCAAAGCTTCTCTCTCACACACTCTCTTGGCTTCTTGAGTGCACAATGCAAAACTCCAAAAAAGCCCCGTTTATAAAAAAAAATCTCCTTTATGAGCTCGTTTTTGAGTTTTTTTAGTACTTTTCATGGTTGGTCGACATGTGGCGCCCCTCTTGGGCTTATTGACCTTGCTTTAACTGATTTGAGACTTGCTCGAGGCTTCTACTCCTCTCTTCACTCCTGAATGCTCTCTAGGGAGCAACGACGGTGTCGTCGTTGCTCCTAGAGGCAAGCTTGTCTTCAAAAAATTTTAGGCGGGGGGGGGGGGGGGGGGGGGGGGGGGGGGGCGTGGGAAATGGCCCCGCAAAATATGCCATGTCATCATTGTCAACACCGCCAGCGGGAACTTATTACCACCCCCACAACGGTGCCTACGGGCATAACCGCCAACCACCGCTAGTCCATGCGCCCGTAGCGCCTGGCGGAGAGCCCAGCTGGGCAAGCCAACGAGCACCGCCATCACGGTGAAGCTCCAAGACCAAGCCTCACGGTTTTGTGATGCCAAGGGATACGTCCCCCTCTTGGTCTTATACCACGTGCCCTTCGGGGTTGATTTTGCATATGGGTCTTTCCTCCCTACCACGTGGTGCCATTGCATTGACTCACCCTTTTGAACTTCAAAACCCTTTACAAAAATTCCAATGGGACTCAATTTTTTCCCCTCAGCTTGGTTCAGGCACTATTTTCTGCTCAGTGATCTGATGACCGATCCGTCCAGACCGGCCAAACTCCATGTTCCAGACCTCGTCCCCCATGAATCTTTCCGCATTCCCACTTTGTTGGGCCACCGAACTGAGGGCACCAAAACCGGAAAAAAACCCCAGAATTTTCGCGGTCATGGCGAACGTCCACTTTCAACTTGCCGTCTTTTGGTGCTCAGAGCTCTGATTGGAGAGACGTAACTTCCGGCTACCTTCTTATACTGCACACTATCCCCGCAAGCCTTGGCATTCTCGAAAAAACACCAGATGGCCTGCTCTTCGATGTGGCCAAGACCTTCCAAAACTGGCCCGCATGAAATTTTCAACTGGCCATAACTTGCCCTTTGAGCTTCCGATCGACGATCCGAGAAGACCGGCGTGCTCCATATTGCGAGCACTTCAAGCGTATGCATTCAAATCACTTCCTGCCCACCACTTGCACTGGCCAATCCGCCGGGGATCTAGAAGCCACTCTTGCACTAGAAACCCCATTACTTGCTCTCTAGGGCTCCGTTTGATGAGCCGTTTGAACCGGCCTGAGAGCATACCAAGGACCACACTCTTGCACATGATTGCCGCCTTCTGAGCACCTTCGACTGCCAACCTTGCTTGCCCCGTCTGGAGCCTTCTTGGACTAAAAAACCACACTGGGCATACATTTCCGCATTCACCTGGCTGCAATGGCTTTAGACACCTGCCCTAGCACCACCATGTGCACGTGTATGCATACATACCCTTGCATGAGCCCCTATCTGGCGTTGACACGTTTTGGGTGCACCATCATTGCCCAACCCTCTTGTTGAGCATTCATGCTCAACTAAAAGCACACTTTTGAACCTGAAAACTGTAACACTTGACAAGTACTGAACAAAGCCGAAAAACAGCAGCTGTATGTACATGCTATGCACAAAGTATGTACAAGGTGTCATCTCTCTTCACCCGCTCGCTCTGTCTAGATTGGTTGCCCAACCCTCGTAGTCACAATCTGGTGTACGTCAGGCACTAGCCCTCTAAAAAAATAGAGCTTAAGTCGCACACCATTCACCCTGTGCCTCAAATGCCTGCCATTATCCCTCACCAGTTGATAGGTCCCATTCGGAAAGGCCTTATGCACTTTATACAGACCTATCCACTTCTTCTTAAACTTCTTCTAGAATGTAAAATCCAAGTAGCTCTCATACTTCATCACCAGATCTCCCTTTTGAATCTCCTTGTTTCGCAAGCTCTTCTTGAACTTCGCCATTCGCCTATCCCTTTGCTTTACATAGAAGTCTTCTGCTGCCTCTCTATCCATTTGCAATGCCTCCAAACTAGTGATCCGATCCTGTAACATATCCTGTTGAGTGGCACTGACACGCCACATACCCTTCAGTGCACCTAACTGTGCATGCACTGGCAAAACCGCTCTTTACCATAAACCAGATCAAACGGAGTGAAGTTGTGGCCATCTTGTAGGACGTTTGATAGGCCCACATACACTTCTCTAGATTCACTTCCCACTCTGTTACCTGCTTGTAGATATATTTAGTGAGCATCTTTACAATCTGCCCATTGGCACTCTCTACAAGACCATTGCACTGCAGGTGATATGGCGAAGAGAAACGGTGCTGAATACCCAACTTCTCCACCAAAGCCCACACTAGCTTGCTTTGAAATCCCTGGCCTCTATCAAAGATCAACACCCATGGAAAACCAAAACAACAGCAAATGCTATCGAACACGAACTGAGCCACCACATTGGCATTCACCTCTTTAACTGCTTTGGCCTCGACCCACCTGGTAAGGTAGTCTATAGCTACCACAATATACTTCTTGCCACTGGACGACTTTGGGAGTGGACCGATGGCATCCAAACCCCACTTTTCAAAGCATTCTAGGCTATGATAGTGCCCTGTGGCTCCGCAATCAGTCTCCTTTCACCTATAGCTTGGCACTCATTGCAGGTCTTGCACCAATAGTGTATATCTCGAACTATGGACGGCCACCAAAAACCTGCTCTCAACACTCGAAACAGTACCTGATCCTTGCCTTGATGCCCGCTTTCCTCATGGGATTGCTCCAAAACCATGCCAATCTCTTCACCTATAGCTTGGCACTCATTGCAGGTCTTGCACCAATAGTGTATATCTCGAACTATGGACGGCCACCAAAAACCTGCTCTCAACACTCGAAACAGTATCTGATCCTTGCCTTGATGCCCGCTTTCCTCATGGGATTGCTCCAAAACCATGCCAATCTCTTCCTTGTAAAGAACCCTCCTCAGCACACCATCTCGACCATAAGTCATTAGATCCTTGCCGACCAAAGTGAACCTGCGAGCCTTTTGGATGATCCTCCGCTTCTGCAACTTAGACACTTCTGGCGAGCACTGGCCCGTGCTCAAAAAGTCATCGACATCCTTCAAAGTCTCTCTACCTGCATATGTAGCCGGTGCTACATATAACCCCGCAACATGCATTTGTATCCTGCCACTAGCCAATTGGTCTGCCATCTGCTTCTGTTCCCTCTTAATGTGATTGAACTGTATGGCCTCAAAGAACTTTAGCAGCTTCTTGATAGAAAAAAACCAATGCTTCAGCAAATCTCTCTTCACCTGCCATTGTCCCAACAATTGCTTTATGACTAGCAATGCATCACCCTTCACAAAAATCTTGGATATTCCAAACTCCACGCACTGCTTCAACCCCAAATGGAGAACCAAATACTCCGCCTCATTGTTGGTGTGGACATACTCAAGATCATAGGCTTTAGAAAAAAATGATTTTACCCTGCGGGTCCTGGATCACCACACCTTCTCCTGCTTTCTGCATCACTCTCCTATATGCCCCATCAAACCACATGATAAAAGCCCCTTCTAGATCGGGCTCCCCTCCAGCTTCATCCCGGACCACTCTTGGATACACCGGTAGATCGACATTCTTGTTGACCAAAATATCCGCCAAGTAGGACCTGCTCGTATGGTCCACCTTGAACACAAATTCAAATTCCTGTAGCTCCAACACCCACTTCATAATGCGTTTTCCTGGCTTTAAGTGTAGCACCACCTCAGGCAACAGATTGTTAGCCGTGAGCACAAAAAACTTCGGCACAATCAGGTACACCTTAAACTTCCTGCAAGAAAAAACTAGAGCCATCACCCACTGCTCCGCTTCGGTGTAGGTTATCTCCCCTGGACTTAGCACCCTGCTTTCAAAATAGATGGGCTTGTAGGACCTGCCCACCTTCAGCAGCAATACCGCTCCAATAGCAAATGTACCTACCATCATAGCAATATAGAAATCATCCTCGCGGTTGGGAGGACACATCGTAGGCAGCTGGGACAAAATCTCTTTTACCTTGTCAAAAGATTTCTGTGCATCTTCAGTCCACCAGAAACCATGAAACTGCTAAGCCATCTTTTGTAGAGGATATACATACTACGACAACATCCAAAAAAACCTCGACAGATACTTCAGCTTATGCACAAACGATGCTAAACGTGGAGCATTTGACGGGGGCTCCATCAGCACCAATGCTTTCACCTTCTCTAGGTCAGCTTCTATCCCATTTTGCGACACCGCATGGCCTACCAAATGGGCTCTAGGTTGAGCCAACTTGCACTTCTTTGGATTCAACTGACCACCTTCTTCATCCAGCTTTTGAAAACACATCCTCAGCTTCGACAAATGCTCCGCTCTAGAGCTATAGCATCCAATATCATCCATGAAGACCCTGATAAACTTACCCAAGTATGGCCCGAACACCTTATTCATCCACTCTTGGAAAGTCGCATATGCATTCATCAAGCCAAAGGGCATCCTCCGATAGGCAAAGCACCCCCAAGGAGAAATAAAGGTAGTCTTCAAATGGTCCTCAAGAGCAATCCCTATTTGGAAGTACCCGGAAAACCCATCCCTCGTGCCCTGCCACCTGATTTAGAATCTCATCCTGGAACAGCAAGGGGTAGTGGTTTTGCTGTGTGGCTGCATTCAATGGCTTGTAGTCGACACACACTCTCCATTTCCCATTCTTCTTCGGTGTAATGACAATGGGCAAAACCCATTTCGACTCCTTCACAAGATAGATGAGACCTGCTTCTAACAGCTTGTTAATCTCGTGCCACAGCGCTTCCTACTGAATATCCCCTAGCCTTCTCAACTTTTGGGCCTTCGGCTTGTACCCCTCTTTCAAAACAATTCTGTACTCTACTCCTTTCACACCCCGCAAATCCTTATACTCCTTCGCAAATAGCTGAGGATAGGATGCACACAGCTCAACATAGCCCTCCTTTTCCTGCTTGGTCAAATCCTCACTTAGCATTTCAACTACCTCTTCCACTCCAATGCTAGGAACATGCGGCCCCATGAATTTCTCCCCATGATGCCCATCTATGGTGACACCAAACAAATCTGCGTCAATCCTCAGCATGTCGTCGTCACTTTCTTCTTCACATGTGCTAGTATATCCTTCATCATATGGGGTTTCTATCTCATACTCATAGCTTGTCGTCTCACCATCCTCATCATCCGCAGCTATAGGGTGGAAATGGTTCTCCTTGGTCCTCAAATCCATCTCTATCTGCCTTCCTTTTTCTCTATCTAGCAAGGTGAACACCCCGCTTCCCCATTCCTGTTTGGCCCCTATGGCCAACAACAATGGCCTTCCCAAGATGATAGGGTTGGCATTGTCACCTGCTTTCATCACAAAGAAATCGATGAGACACTCGATTCCCATCACCTTCACTTTGACGTCTTGGGCCACACCCAAACACCTAGCTTTGGCATGATTCGCCATCCTCATGCGCACGTTTGCTTTAGCTACAGTCTTGACACCTGCATCTCTCATAGCCGCCTCGGTCATCACACAAATCTTTGCTCCACCATCAATATAGTTTGTACCTGCATCCTTTTTTCCATGACCGCATCCACAAGAGGGAGCACATCCATCGGATTGCCCACTCTAAGAGCAAAATTTTCCACCGCATGCACTTCACCACGAACTCTGGGAAGCCTCGTGCTAACGCTTATCGACCACTACCTTCTCAGCTTAGGATTTAACGCCAGTAAGTGCCCAAAGGTGATAGGGCTCGGTGTTGTCAGAATTTCATTCTGAGGTCATCTCGGCCACCGTTCGGCTTCGACAAAGGTCTGCGCAGGCCATTTTCGACTACGTGGTCTCGACGGGTGCAGATCCGACTCTGCAAATTTGGGGTTTTCAGCCTACGACTGCAGGTGCTGAGGATATCGACACTCCCAGAGTGTTGATTTGTGGCTGTCTACACATCGAAGGACGGCTCACAGTTCTTGGAGGCGTGTCACATACGACACGAGCGCATCTACACACAGACTGTAGGCGACATCCACTAGTTCATCAGGTAGCTTGTGTTTGCTGCTTGATATTCCAAATTTCATCCTGACATTGCAGGTACTTCCACATGGGATGTATTGTCAGAGATGATGTATGTCTGTTGAGGGTTTGCTGGCTGTGAGTCACGCAGCAAACAACCGCCGCAGCGATTACAGCATATAGTGGGAAATTTGTGGATGTATGACTTTGTGGGAAGTCTATGTACTGTCAGATTTACTGCAGCCTTTGTTGAGGGTCGAGTGAGGTTTTATTGAGCTGGGGGATTCTCGAATGTTGAGATCCTTTCGGTGATACAGGTCTTGGAGCGATCCCTCGAGCACCCTTAGATAGGCAGCTAGGATGTATTGACTGTGAGTTAGACAGTTGGGATTGCATCTTTGCTTTACTGCCGTTGAGGCATTGTCGCAGTCTATGCTTACAGGACAGTGACAGGACAGTGAGAGACAGTACAGGTATAGGACAGGTTTACCCGCAGCTTACAGTGTCAGAGAGACAGTGTTTTTTTTTTGAGCTGTTTTTTGGTCTGTTTTTTGAGTACACCAGAGCCATTTTACAAAGGAGACTCTGCCGAAATTTATGCAGAATCTAAAGCTTTCTTGGTTCATTTGACAGGTTGATATTGGTTCAGAGGTCAGTTTACAGGGGAAACTCTGCCGAATTTTTCCCAGGAAAGTAAATTACTGTGAAGCGTAGCTATGGCTGGATCACAGGACATTGCTCTTTACAATATCAAGAAGCTGGATGGAACCAATTTCCCATTGTGGAAGCAGCAGATTTGGCACGTGTTGGTACAAAAGAAGCAGATAAAACCTATAAAGCTCAAGGGGATAAAACCAGAAGATATGGACGAAGATGAATGGAGCGAAATGGATGAATTGGCACTTTCTACCATTATGCTGACTTTGGCAGAAAGCGTTTACTTCAATGTAGCAGACGAGATGTCGGCTTATCAAGCATGGTTAAAGCTCGGTGATCTTTATGAGAAGCAGAGTGCAGCTTCACAGGTATACTGGCTTAAGAAGCTTGTTGACTTGAAGATGAAAGAAGGGACACCTATGTCCAATCATCTGAATGAATTCAACACAATCTACAGTCAGTTGTCAGCTCAAGGTGTCAAGTTTGATGAACCTGTTAGAGCTATGTTCCTGTTGATCACATTGCCGGAAAGTTGGGACACTTTTCGCACAGCTTTGAGTAATTCTGCACCTCCAGATGGTTTGAACATAGCAGGTGTAGAAGGAAGTCTGCTTACTGAAGAAACCAATAGAAAGACAATGGACAAAGGCAAAGGAACAGCCTTAGTTGTCAGGGGAAGGACCAAAGAAAAGTACAAAGGTGGAAAGAGGAATCAGTCTCGTAGCAAGTCCCGCAGTGCTAAAGGCAAGAGTGACATAGAATGCTACCATTGTGGCAAGAAGGGTCACATGAAAAGAGACTGCAGAGAATGGAAAGCAGAAAAAGGCAAAGAGAAATCTGAAGACCATGGTGAGAAGAACAAGTCCTCAGTGAAGATTCAAGAAATAAATGTGACAAACACTGTTGCAGAGGATGACAGTCTAGTGTCAGGAGACATCTACTTCTTGAAGAATACAATGGACTCAGCTCTTCTTACAGCATCTGATGGAAATGCACTGAGTGACTGGATTATAGACTCAGGGGCATCACTTCATATCTCTCCAAACAAGGAGTGGTTTACCTCTTATTTGACCACTAAAGATCATGTTCGGCTAGGCAATGGGCAGACATGTGAGTTCTTAGGTGTTGGAGATGTTCAATTGAAGTTTCAGAATGGCTCTTCTTTCACGCTGAAGAATGTGAGACATGTTCCCGCAATTACAAAGAGCTTGATCAGCACAGGTTTACTTGATGATGTTGGCTACGTCACCACTTTTGGACAGAAATGTGGAAGATATCCAAGGGTTCTATGACAGTAGCACATGGAGTAAAGTCTAGAGGACTTTACATGATTTATGTATCAAATGTCTCTAAAAATGTAATCAAAATTGAGCAGCCGAACGTTTCTTTGTGGCATAGCCGGTTAGGACATATGTCCAAGAAGGGAATGAAAATCTTGTCTCGTTCTGGTTATTTGCATGGATTTTCATTTAATGATTTTGAATTCTGTGAACATTGTCTGTATGGTAAGCAAACACATCAGCCACATAAGCATAGTAGCAGTAGAAGAGATACACAGTTGGCACTTGTTCATAGTGATTTGTGTGGATCTATGCCTAACCTATCTCTAGGGGGAGCTTCTTACTTTATGACATTTATAGATGATTACTCGAGGAAAGTATGGGTTTACTTTCTCAAGCACAAGGATGAAGCGTTTAGTGTTTTCAAAACGTTTGTGACACTTGTGGAGAATCAGAGTGGCAAGAAGCTTAAATGCTTATGCACTGACAATGGTGGAGAGTATGTTTCAAAGGCCTTTCAGGACTTTTGTGAGTCAAAAGGTATAAAACGTGAACTTACTGCTCCTTACAATCCTCCTGAAAATGGTGTTGTTGAGAGGATGAATAAGACCATACAAGAGAAGGTCAGAAGTATGTTGTCTAATGCACAACTGCCAAATGGGTTTTGGGCTGAAGCTGTATCAACAGCTGTTCATCTTGTAAATAGATCTCCTAGCAAGGTTTTGCAGAAGGATTCAGTGCCAGAGATGGTATGGTCAGGCAAAATGCCCTCATACAAGCATCTCAGAGTCTTTGGCTGTGAGGCATATACTCACGTTCCAAAGGAATTTAGGAACAAACTTGAGCCAAAGAGTAGAAAGTGCATCTTTCTAGGCTATGGTAATTCTGGTGAGATGGGGTACAGACTTTGGGATCCCGAATCCAGAAAGGTTGTCCGCAGCAATGATGTTCACTTTAATGAATCCAAATATCATTCTAAACCAGAGAGGGTTGAGGAGATTAGAAGAGTTGTCTTCCAAGAAGATGGACCTGCACGTGCAAGACAAAATGTCAGGGCTCAAGAGGAGCAAGGACAGGATAGAGTGGAACCACAGGTTGTGGCTGAGCCTGAGCCACCTATTGTGCGTAGATCTGGACATGTCACGCGACCTCTGATAGGTTTGTTCCATCTATGAACTATGTCATGTTGACTGATTGCAATGAGCCTTCATGTTACAAGAAGCATGCAAATGAAGGACTCCGGGAATTGGCAATTGGCCATGCAGTCAGAGATGACAGCTCTGCATAAAAACAAGACATGGAAGCTAGTTAAATTACCACAGGGCAAAAAGGCTCTACCTTGTAAATGGGTTTACAGGTATAAGATCACCGCTCATGATAGTCAGCCAAAGTACAAAGCAAGGCTTGTTGCCAAGGGCTTTAAGCAAGAACAAGGCATTGACTTTGATGAAGTCTTCTCTCCGGTGGTCAAGATGACTACATTGAGATGCTTTCTTGCATTGGTTGCCATATTAGATTTGGTGTTGCACCAAATGGATGTCAAGACAGCGTTCTTGCATGGTGATTTAGATGTGGAAATTTACATGCAGCAGCCAGAAGGGTTTGTTGAGAAAGGCAAGGAAGATTGGGTATGCCAGTTGTTAACGAGTCTTTATGGCTTAAAACAATCACCGAGGGCATGGTACCATAAATTCCACAAGTTTATGCTTTCTCAAGGCTACAAACGTAGTGAGTTCGATCATTGTCTATATACAAAGAAGGCTAAGGATGGCAGTTGGCTAATCCTTATTTTGTATGTGGATGACATGTTGATTGCTGGCAAGCACTTGGAAGAAATTTCAGCTTTGAAGTCAAAGATGGCAAAACCGTTTGACATGAAAGACATGGGTGAGGCAAGTCATATACTTGGTATGCGCATTGAGAGAGACAGATCAAAGAAGTTGATTTGGTTATCTCAAACATAGTATATTGACAAGGTTTTGCAACGTTTCAATATGGAGAAGGGAAAGGCATTGAGTGTTCCATTGCCACCATATGTGAAACTTAGCAAACAAGATTGTCCTGTGTCTGAGGAAGAAAAGGCTGAAATGGATAAGATTCCATATGCGTCTGTAGTGGGTAGTTTGATGTATGCAATGATTGCTACTCGCCCAGACATTGCATTTGTAGTGGGAGTAGTAAGTCGATACATGTCAAACCCAGGCAAGAAACATTGGGAGGCAGTGAAAGTAATATTGAGATACCTGAAATCTACAAAGAGTATGCGTATATGCTATGGGAGTCAGGAGCTAAGTGTAAAGGGTTTTACAGACTCAGATTATGCAGGTGACTTAGACAACTGAAGGTCTACGTCAGGGTATGTTTTTACATTGGCTAGTGGAGCAATATCATGGCATTCTAGATTACAAGATTGTGTTACTCAGTCTACTACAGAGGCTGAATATGTTGCAGCATCAGAGGCATGCAAAGAATCAATTTGGCTTAATCGACTAGTAACAGATTTGGGAATCAAAGAAGAGATGCCTGTGTTATATTGTGATAGTCAAAGTGCTATACAATTGGCTCGCAATCCAGTTTATCACTCAAAGACAAAGCATGTGGATGTGAAGTATCATTTCATCAGGGAAATGCTCGAGGATAAGCAACTTCAGCTTGTCAAAGTTCACACCACAGAAAATCCTGCTGATCTACTTACAAAAGGACTTCCCTCAGAGAGCTTTGCGCATTTTCCCAAGCAGTTAGGTGTAGGGTAGTACATAACTTCTCTACATCTCTTGTATATTAGCTTGTATAGTAGCTTCTCTCACACTTAAAGTACCACATTGGACTTTAAGTGGGAGGTTGTTGGGGTATAAAGCCCAATGTGGTCGCCCAGCTAAGTGGGCGGGCCGCCAGGTATGTACACATATTCTTTTGTAAAAACCTAATAAGAACTCACTATGCTCTACACATTACAGTAGAGCAAGTTCACCATATCATCGTGCTCTTCTTCTCGCACTCTCTCTCGCGTCACACTTCCGCTCGTACTCCTTCAAGCTCTAGCTTCTCTTTCAGTCTCCGTTTCTCTTTCCACACGTGCCCACTTATTCGCTAGCACATCCACTTCTCTCTTATCTACGCCAATGATATTCACCTTGTGCACATAGTCATTGCATGGTGGCGGCAACGGTGGTACCTGATTTTCCATTGCCTACTCCCTTTGACCATCTAGCTACCCTTGCCCTCTACCTCTACCAAACAGCGGGTAAATTCCTCCTCTTTCCCTTGGTGGGTGCGGACAATCTGGAGCGTAGTTCCCCTCTTCGCCGCAATTATAACACCTGTGAGATAGCGTCCTAGCCCTACCTCTCACTCCTCTCTGCTGTCCTCTATCCATCACACTAAGTCGTAGCTCCTGCATCTGCTCCAAGAGATCCTGCACCGTGCACACCCATTGCTGGGGAACCACTGCTACACCTTGGTTTGCTTGATTTCCCGCTTGACCTTCAACTTGAGGACTCTGCGGATGTGCAGGAACCATCATTTCGTATCCAGCTACACCCTGCTCAACTTTCTTCTTAATCTTCCTGCTTTTAAACCTCCCAATGGCTACTGCGCCATTATAATTCTCCGGACTCTCGAAATCTACCATTTTCCGCACTTTAGGATGCAAACATGCCATGAACTTCTCCCATTTGAAGTACTTCCCATTGGCTAGCAGCATAGTCGTGGCCAATTTGGACCAACAAACCTCAAACTGATCCAAAAACACATTAAAATATTCACTGACATCCTGCTTCAAAGCCTTCAGCTTGGTATCCATGTCGTGCGGTGACACTTCCCTGCAAAAGTCATGCAGAAACCTCGTCCGCAACGCGGGCCACATTTGCCTTTGCTTGCCATCCAGCCCTTCGAACCACACTTTGGCCTTGCCCTGCATGACCAACAAAAACGTTTGCATCTTGCTATCGTCATTTGGCATCCTCAACGACAGCTTATAAATCTCAAAATCGGCTAACCATTCATCTGCGATTTATTCACCTGTAAACAGTGGGCCATAGCTCCTCGCTGCCATCTTTTTCCACGACCAAACTCACTGCAACTGCTTTAATCAGGAGCAATCAGGTGCTCCTTCGTGGGGGCACCAGAAGATGGAGAGGGGGAATGGGGGACGATGCCCGGCACAACCAATGATGCCTCTCTATAGCCCAGGGTCAACAAAGCACCCCAATCCACTCGAAAGCACCTTCAAAACGACGACCTACACACAACCGGCTGCACTGGCACACTTTTCAAGTGCACACGCGCTTTTCGAGACCACAAACAAGCCCACACTTTGCTGCACTTGCTCTACCTCCCTCTGCACACACAATCTCTCTCTCTCTCTCTCTCTCTCTCTCTCTCTCTCTCTCTCTCTCTCTCTCTCTCTCTCTCTCTCTCTCTCTCTCTCTCTCTCTGCAAAAACCGGCGGCCCGATTGTACAGACGCTCCGTCGGCACCGCGGTTAGCACACAAGCAGATGGCGAAGAAAGAAGGGGAAGGGGGGAACGACAGAGTGCAAACGGCAAGGATGATTGCTCATTGATAGCTCAAAACACCATTACAGATCTCCTCGGAGCTTCTCTCTCACACACTCTCTTGGCTCCTTGAGCGCACAGTGCAAAACTCCAAAAAAGCCCCGTTTATAAAAAAAAAATCTCCTTTATGAGCTCGTTTTTTAAATTTTTAGTACTTTTCATGGTTGGCTAACATGTGGCGCCCCTCTTGGGCTTATTGACCTTGCTTTGACCAACTTGAGACTTGCCCGAGGCTTCTACTCCTCTCTTCACTCATGAAAGGCCTCTAGGGAGCAATGACGGCGCCCTCGTTGCTCCTAGAGGCAAGCTTGTCTTCAAAAAACTTTGGGCAGGGGGGCTCGTGGGAAACGGTCCCGCGAGATATGCCACATCACCACTCTCAACGCCGCCAACGGGCGCTTATTACCACCCCCACAACGGCGCCTACGAGCATAACCACCGGCCACCGCTAGTCCATGTGCCCGCAGCGCCAGCGCAGAGCCCAACTGAGCAAGCCAACGAGCATCGCCATCGCGTTGAAGCTCCAAGACCAAGCCTCACGGTTTTGTGATGCCAAGAGATACGTCCCCCTCTTGGTCTTATACCACGCGCCCTTCGGGGTTTTATTTTGCATATGGGTCTTTCCTCCCTGCCACGTGGCGCCACTGCATTGACTCACCCCTTTGAACTTCAAAACCCTTTACAAAATTGCAATGGGACTCAAATTTTTTCCCTCAGTTTGGTTCAGGCACTATTTTCTGCTCAGTGATTTGATGACTGATCCGTCAAGCCCGGCCAAAACTCCATGTTGTGGACCTTGTCCCCCATGAATCTTGCCGCATTCCCACTTTTTCGGGCCACCGAACTGAGGGCGCCAAAACCAGAAAAAAACCCCAGACTTTCCGCGGTTGTGGCGAACGTCCGCTTTCAACTTGCCTTTTCTTGGTGCTCAGAGCTCCGATTGGAGAGCTGTAACTTCCGGATACCTTCTTATCCTACACACTATTCCTGAAGCCTTGGCGTGCTAAAAAAAACGCCAGATGGCCCGCTCTCTGATGCGGCCAAAACCTTCCAAAATTGGCCCCCGTGAAATTTTCAACTGGCCATAACTTGCCCTCTGAGCTTCCGATCGTCGACGATCCGAGAAGACCAACGTGATCCATATTGTGATCACTTCAAGCGTATGCATTCACATCACTTCCCGCCAACCACTTGCACCTATCCAATCCGTCGGGGATCTAGAAGCCACTCTTGCACTAGAAACCCCATAACTTGCTCTCTAGGGCTCCGATTGATGAGCCGTTTGAACCAGTCTGGAGAGCATACCAAGGACCACACTCTGGCACATGATTGCCGCCTTCTGAGCACCTTCGATTGCCAACCTTGCTAGCCCCGTCTGGAGTCTTCTTGGCCTAAAAAACCGCACTGGGCATACATTTCTGCATTCACCCGGCTGCAATGGCTTTAGACACCTACCCTAGCACCACCATGTGCACTTGTATGCATACATACCCTTGCATGAGCCCCAATCTGGCGTCGACACATTTTAGGTGCACCAACGCTTCCCACAATTGTAACATGTCACATTGGTTTTCTTTCTAGAATCCGAAGTAGCAAGTGCTTCACCTCCTATGTCAGTAATACAAATTTTGCCTTGCATTATCAACACAGCTTCCTCCTCAATGAGAAAAGAGTTGAGATCATTGAATTCTAGATTTTCCTTCGTGATTCGTTGGTGAAGTGTCCTTCGACACCGGTTCGTATTCCTCACGCAATTTTGTGAGAACCAAAGCAGCTAGTTGAGTACTCGTTAGTGCCCTTTTCATAGCTAATAGTTGATAATGAATAACCTTACCCTTCATAAGAAATGATTGCATGGAACTCTGAAATGCAAACTTCATGGCAAATAATTGTCCAAGAAGGGTGATTGCACGCATCGTGCAATCCCGATCAAACATGCCTATGAGCTTGAACCACATATCATTGATAGTTTTCAAAGTCTGTTGGTAAGAGATATTTCCTTGGTAAGAGACTTTGCAATAGCCGACACTGCCTTTGCATTTCTAGTATTGCAATCGATGACGATTTCTCATGCTCCTCGTCTTGAAGGTAGGTGTACTTAATTTTGGGATCTCTTGTAGGATGTTGGTACAGCCAAAGGCTGTTGATGGTGCAAGTTGTCACAAGCAGTGAGGTGTATGCTCACAGGTGCACATGGAATAAAGTTGTTGCGAAGTGCCACTGCAGCCAAATAGATGTGGAGATGTATGCATAATGTGGATTTTTAGGCCAAGTGAGTGCTGTTTGGGGCTAAGCAAGGTTATAGCTTGCAGTGTCCAAAGTGCCGATTTTGTGCGCAAAATTATGGTGCTCGATGTGCTTTCTGACTGGGTCCAGACAACTCGTCAAAGGCAGCTACAGAGAGAGAGATATGCTAGTGTGAAGGTGAAGGTGGTTGCAGATTCCCGATGGGATGGACATGTGCGGCTAGGCCAGGGAAGTGAATGTGAGATGGTACATCTAGAGTACTCAATTTATGGGGCATGTTGGCCTTTTCAAATCGATGATTGGATTCTGGATGTCCATGTTATGAGTTGTTGAAGTTTGGACAGGGGCCAGTTCTGGGGCAGTTTGCCCGCCTTGGTAGATGTGTCATCAATAGTTTTTTGGAGTTTTCTAGTGATCTTAGAGGTAGTGTGCATTGCAAGAAGATAGCAAGAGGTTATGGCTCCCCATTCTGAGTCTCGAGCACCGAGTTATGCCTGGTCAAAGTTTACAATGGACAATGGAGGTGCGGTTGCTGGTGGTTTTTTCCCATTTTGGGGTGCATCGATTCGAGAGCGCGGAGGATCCAAAATGCAGAGCGGATGGATGGATTTGAAGCCATAGCAAGAAATGCAGGGTGTTGCACAACCTACCGAAAGAGGGTGGCCCGCAGCAGAGGACTTTGTATATATTTTTGTACATACAGGTTGCCGTTTGGTGTGCTTTGTTTAGTGGCGTGTTTGGCTTGGCAGTTTTGGTGTGCAGAGAGTATGCTTTTGGTTGAGCATAAATGCTCGACGAGGGGGTGGGAAATGATGGTACAGCCAAAGGCTATCGACGGTGCAAGTTGGCACAAGCAATGAGGTGTACGCGCACAGGTGCACATGGAAATGATAAAGCAATTGCAAAGTGGCATTGCAGCCAGATAGATGTGAAGATGTATCATAAGGTGTCTTTCTAGGACAAGTGAGTGTTGTTTAGAGCTAAGAAAGTTTATGGCTTGCAGTGTCCAAAGTGCTGATTTTGTGTGCCAGATTATGATGCTCGAAGTGCTTTTCGAGTAGGTCCAAACAGCTCATCAAATGGAGCTACAGAGACAGAGATATGCTAGTGTGAAGGTGAAGGTGGTTGCAGATTCCCAACAAGATAGACATGTCTAGCTAGGCCATGGAAGTGAATGTGAGATGGTACAACTGGTGTACTCAATTTATGGAGGATGTCGGTCTTTTCAAATCGATGATCGGAGTTTGGATGTCCAAGTTATGAGCTGTTGAAGTTTGGACACGAGCTAGTTCTGGGGCAGATTGCCCGCCTCGGTAGATGTGTCATCAATAGTTTTTTGAAGTTTTCTAGTGATCTCAAATGTAGTGTGCAGTGCAAGAATCCCACAAGAGGTTACAGCTCCCCATTCTGAGTCCCGAGCGCCGAGTTATGCCCCGTCAAAGTTGACAATGGACAGTGGAGGTGCGGTTGCAGATGATTTTTCCCCGTTTTGGGGTGCATCGTTTGAGAGCGCGGAGGATACAAAATGCAGAGCGAATGGATGGATTTGAAGCCTAGCCACAAGCTTTTAACAAAGATTTATAGTTTGGCCATGGGTTTGTGAGCAGTAAAAGGGGGTGGTCCAAAGTGGAGCCAGAAATGTTTTTATCAAAGTGTTTTTGGAGAAGGTTTTCAACTTCAAAGGTTACAGCTTGTGTAATGGTGCCACGTGTCATCATGAAAACCCACATGCGGATGTTTTACCTAGGTGATAGGGGTATTTATATAGGAGCTTGAATAGTTGAAGGGTATCTCAAGGAGAGAGTGGAGAGCTCGCATCGTGTTGGAGTGCTCTAGGCGTGCCGACGGCCCTTACTGGTTATGCCATCTGGCAGAGATGCTGCTGTGTGTGTTGGTGTTGATGGTGGCATTGGCTCATTGGTGGAGGCTTTGGAGTTGGTGCTGATGTGGTAGATTGGCCACTATGGGCGAGATCCCACGGCCTTAAAGGCCCGCCCACAAACTTTTAAAGAAAGAGAGTGAGGGACACTAGCGAGGTGTGAGGGGCACTAGCAACCTCGCTAGTGCCCCCCCCCCCCCCCCCCCCCCCCCCCCCCCCCCCCCACCCCTTCCTTTGAAATGCCCCCCTTGAGGTGATTGTAAGAGAGAGTCCACCCCTCACTTGAGAGCTTGAGAGAGAGAGAGAGAGAGAGAGAGAGAGAGAGAGAGAGAGAGAGAGAGAGAGAGAACCATCGATTTCAAAATAGAAATCACATTAAAAATGTGCCAAATGAGTGCCACATATCAACAAAGGACAAAAATGCTAAAAATGGATGCTCCCTCTCTATAAAGAGGAGAATTTTGAAAGTTTTGAGGTCCTTTTGCCTACAAGAAGTGTGTGCCTTGGGGAAAGAGCCGACAGAGGAGTTTTTTGTTTGCAGAGGGCCGAGAGGGCGCCTCCCCCCTTTATGTTTTGTAAAGCCGAGTGCGGCTATGGTGTTTCTCGAGCAGTCAATGAAGTCCCTCCAATGAAAACAAGTGTTGTTTATCATGCTATTACCTTTCCCCACTTCTCCTTCTCTGCTCAATTGTTAGTGGTATCGGGTGTGTGATGGCGTGTGCACCTCCCCCCGATGAGTGTGTGTGCAAAGAGAGAGAGAGAGAGAGAGAGAGAGAGAGAGAGAGAGAGAGAGAGAGAGAGAGAGAGAGAGAGAGAGAGAGAGAGAGGTGTTTGTGTGCAAGGGTAAATGGTAATTGACATTGTTTTGTGGGTGCGTGTTGATTGAGTGTCTGTGTGGGCAATGATGGTATAGCCAAAGGGTGTCGATAGTACAAATGGACGCAAGCGAGGATGTGTATGCGAGCAGGTACATGGTATGGTGCTACAACAGCTGTGAGGTGCCACGGTGGTCAAATAAATCGAGAGATGTATGCTTGGTGCAACTTTTTAGGCCAGGGATGTGTTGTTTGGGGCTAAAAAGGGTAGTGTTTTGCATTGTACAAGATGCTGATATTGTATGCTAGATTGTGGTGCTCAAGGTGGTGCCCATGCAAGTCCAGACGACTCGTTAAACAGATCCTTGGTGTGCAAGATATGGCAAGTGAATCTGGGATGCGTTGCAGATCCTTGCCAGATTGAGCGAGTGCAGGTGGATGGTTGAAGCAGATGTGAATAGATATGTTCAAAGTGCTCATGTTGTGGAGCATAGAGGTCTTTCCGGATTGATAATTGAAGCAGTAGATGGCAAGTTATGGATAATCGAAGTTTTCACGGAGGCCAGTTTCAAGGTGATTTGGTTGTGTTGGTAGGCATGCCGTTCTGTGGCATTTTGGGCTCGCTAGAATTTGCGATGATAGTGTGCAGTGTGGGAAGCCAACTAGGAGAAGCAACTCCTCAATCAGAGCCCTGTGCATGAAGGTACAGCTAGTCAAAAGTAGGTGATCGTCATGATCGTGGATAATCTAGATTTTTTTCTGTTTTGGAGCCACTATTGGAGGCCATTGAGAAAGGCAAAATACAAAATGATCTGGTGGTGTTGACGTTTGTAGGCATGTGCCAATGTTGATGTGGCACAGCATCTGAGCATGAGCCGGTTTATATGGAGTGTGAGACCCACCTCTCCCCAAGCAATTTTTTTTAAAAAAAGAAAAGGCAAAGCTATCTTTTTTTTTTTTGTAAAACTCACAATTGTGAGTGGATTGTATTGATTGTATAAAGATCGCCATAAAATACATACCAACCTCAAGCTCCGGCCGAGCCTTGAGGCACCAAAGATTACAAATCGGGTTTCATTGAGGCTACACAGCTCTTAGGCAAAGCTATCTCAAGAGGGCAATGAAAGCTCTCTTGAGAACATTTAGAAAGTCATTTTTTAAAGGGAAAAAAGGGACGATAAAAAGGAAAGGCAAAGGGGAAAATAGAAGAGGCGCCGAAAGGAAAGGGAGAAGGAAAGAAAGGAAGGAAAAGAAGGAGAAGGAAGAAGAAGAAAGAAAGAAAGAAAGAGGGGGAAAAAAAGGGGAGCCTTCTTCTTGTGAACGTGCGAAGAAATAAAAAGGAGGGACCTCTTTTTGGCACGTGAAGCAAGAGAGAGCGAGAGGGCTTTGTGCAAAGGAGGTAGCCATGAAAGTTGTGAGCCGCAGGGAGTTGGAGAGAGCTCGCCCTCCGCGTGTAGTTTTGTCTACGCCGTACGCGATGGTTGATTTGTGCAGGTCTTTGGCGATGGAATGAAGAGTTGTCCCCCCATTTGAAGTGAAGCGTCTTGGCGTTGTGTCGAGATCCCCTCCCCCCATTCTTCTCATCTGATATGTTGCGTCGACTTTCGAGTGCGTGTGTGGCAATGTGGTCCTCGAGGTGTTGTCTGGAGAGAGAGAGAGAGAGAGAGAGAGAGAGAGAGAGAGAGAGAGAGAGAGAGAGAGAGAGAGAGAGAGAGAGAGAGAGAGAGAGTCTGTGTGACAGGCGGCAATGTAGGCATCATTTTCTATGGACGCGGGTTTGATTGAGGTGGTGTGTATTTGTGTGAGCGTGTGTGCACGTGCGGCTTGGTGAATAGGGCAAGTCGAAGGTGCTCACCACGTAGATTGGGGTGTTGTGTTAGCCCTGAGCTATAGGTGGCAATTTTGTTTGTGCATTGGGTGTGTTTCCCATTTATCCTCTCCATCTTTTGGTGCCCCCACTGAGGACCACAGTGATTGCTCCTATTTGAAGCAGAAGACAAGCGTTGCAGTGATGCTGGTGGTGCAAGTTTTGAAGAGCAAGGTGTGATAAAGATGGCGTGGTTGGGTTTTTTTATTTTTACAGGTGTCGAAGATGCAGAAGTGTGGTTACAAGACTACGGACTGTTTGTGTTGGAAAGCGGTTTGTCGAGAAAAGAGGGAGTGGCTCAAGCTTTCCCACTCCTAGTTCATGGAAAGGCAAAGGTATGGTACGATGGGTTGCAGGTTGAAGAAAATCTGGATTGGAGCGCCTTAGAAGCGGCATTTCAGAGTAAATTTGTGGCAAATGCGCAATGGAGTGATCTGAAGCGGATGCTGAATGAGCTAAGGCAAGCCCTGGATGGTGATTTTTGAGCATTCGTGTGGGAGTTCGAGGCCATATGGAGCAAACTCGTTAAAGTTACAACTGTAGAGAATGCAGGTTTTTAAAAGTTGACCAAGTTTTTGGATTGTCTATATGCAGGAGTGCGGGGTAAAGTGGAATTGGATGGGCCTAGTACGTACAAGGAGGCAATAGCCTGTGCGAAGAGCAGGACTAAGAAAATTTTGAAGAAGCAGTAGGCTAGGCGGGGTCTGTTGAAGCCATTGGAGCCAAGGACGGTGGATAGGGTGGAGGTACAGGTGATTCCCTTTGTTGATACGCATTTGGTAGCTGTGGATAGGAATGATGGCAAGGTAGAGGAGGTACTGTGGACGTTGATAGCCCGTCGATTTCAAACCCGACAACATTTTAAAACATTGTTGAGAGGAGGGAGGTAGCCGCTCTATAGCAAGGCCGCAAGGATGGCGGAAAACGGCGCCGCAAAGGGCTACATTTTAAAACACCAACAACAAGGGGATAGAGTAGCCAACAACATTAACAAGGCAACGAGATCTCAAGCTCTCCTCCATAGATGCCTTGCCCTTCACCAAGGCTCTCGTACCATGTCAGAGTTGGCAGCGGAGGGGGTGAGTCCAAAGAAATGGAAGCACGAGAGAGAGAGAGAGAGAGAGAGAGAGAGAGAGAGAGAGAGAGAGAGAGAGAGAGAGAGAGATACTCAAACCAATCAACCTTGGCAATGAATCGATACAATACAATGGGGACATATTTTTGCTTATTTAGCAGCCTCGGTAAATTGCCCTACCCAAAATTTGGTAAATAGGTAAAATAAAATACCTAAAGTAAAAAAAAAACATTGGGTTCACATTGGGCAATTAACTTGAGATACCTAAACCTTAACACCTTCTTTGCAGCTCATAGTGGACATCAATACTGAGACCAAGTTAATGAAGAAGCTACCATGGACACCCCGACAACAGCTGTCATGCTGGATACACCTCGGATTTGCTAATATCAACATGTCACCTAACAAAATGCCATCCTTAGCATCAGTTTGCCTTATAGAAACTTGAATTGTAGACCACACTACGTCTAAGAATCCCCATTTGTGGACAGTGAACACATCACGTCGAAACGTTCCTAGATTATGAACTATTGGAACACATCATGTCCATGATCCGACCAACAACAATGAATTGGTTCACTCATCCATAGTCTTATAGATATGTTCGATTGGTTCCTTGCCAAATGTAGGCGCACTAACCCACAGGTCTGAACATCGAGAAATTGAACTCCAACACATGGGTCCAAATCAATTATAGGGAGCACGGTATGCCCCTCTCTACCACTCACAAGCCTCTCTCTAGCTGAAGCTAGTGGGCAAAGAAAAACCTTCTACAAAGGACAAAGGCAACGGAAAGCATAATGAAGAAGCAAAACAAGGAATCTGTTAGTGTGACGTCGACCACACTAGCAAGGTATCCAGCCTTCTAGTCACATGGTGGTTGTTGCTTCACCTCCTGTGTCAGTAATATGAATTTTGCATTGAGTTATCAACACGGCTTCCTCCTCAATGAGAAAAGAGCTGAGATCATCAAACTCTAGCCTTTCCTTTGTGATTTGTAGCTGAAGTGTCTTTGACATCAGTTTCTACTCCTTAGGCAGTTTTGTGAGAACCAAAGAAGCTAATTGAGTACTCGTGAGTGCCCTTTTCATAGCTGATAGTTGATCATAAATAACCTTAGCCTTCATAAGAAATGATTGCATGGAGCTCCCAAACGCAAACTTGATGGCAAATGATTGTCCAAGAAGGGTGACTGTACGCATCGTGGAATCTTGATCAAACATGCCTACGAGCTTGAACCACATATCATTGGCAGTTTTCAAAGTCTATATGGTTGGAGAGATTTCCTTGGTAAGAGACTCTGCATTAGCCGACATTGCCTTTGCATTGCTAGTATCGTAATTGATGATGATTTTTCATGCTTCTCATCTTGAAGGCGGGTGTACTTAATTTTGGGATCTCTTGTAGGACATGGTTCCAAGCCATCGACGATGTCCCACGAGCCTTTTTGTGTGAACCATAGCAGCATGATCAAGTTCCAATGGGCCTAGTTATCTCTTCAATTTGTCGCTGGTGTGTTTGCAAGGGGGCCATGTTGAGGCTGAGAGATTTGGAAGTAGAAGATGGCCTTCTCCCACTCCAATAAGTGGCCGCTCGACCTCCAAGCCGGGTTGCCAAGGGAAGGCCCTCATGTGTCGTGCCAAAAAAGTGGCTCTCTATAGCATCCCAACTTGGCCTTGCAAAATGCCGTCGCAATTCCCAATGCCGCACCAAGAAACTGCTCTCCAATAAACTCCCTCTCTTAACCAAGTCCAATTTTTTTGCTACCAGCAGCGTTTTGAAACGCTGGCAGCATACAGGGCCGTGAGGAGATGAGAGGGAGCAAGGGGCGGGCATTTTGAAACACTTCTTGTAGATGAAATGCAAGGAAATGATGATGTCGGTAGCCTATCGATTTCAAACCCGTCAGTGCTTTAAAATGTTGTCGCCAGGAGGAAGGTAGCCGCTCTCTAGCAAGGCCGCAAGGGTGGGAGAAAACGGCGCCGCCAAGAGCTGCATTTTAAAATGTGACAGTAAGGGAGGGGGATAGAGTAGCCAATGGTAGCGACAAGGCAGCAAGATATCAAGCTCTCTTCCACACGTGCCTTGTCCTTCATCAAGGCTCTAATACCATGTCAGAGTTTGTAGTGGAGGGAATGAGTCCAAAGGAATGGAAGCACGAGAGAGAGAGAGAGAGAGAGAGAGAGAGAGAGAGAGAGAGAGAGAGAGAGAGAGAGAGAGAGAGAGAGAGAGAGAGAGAGAGAGAGAGAGAGAGCGAGCGAGAGACTCGAACCAATCAACCTTGGAAATGAATCGATACAATACAATGGGGGCATCTGGTTGCTTATATAGCAACCTTAGCAAATTGCCCTACCTAGAATTTGACAAATAAGTAAAATAAAATACCTAAAGTCAAAATAAACATTGGGTTCATGTTGGGCAATTCACTTGAGATGCCTAAACTTTAACACCTTCTTTTCAGCTCCTGTCATGCTGGATATAGCTTGGATTTGCTAATATCAACATGTCACCTAACAAAATGCCATCCTTAGCATCGGTTTGCCTCATAGAATGTTCAACTGTGGACCACACTATGTCAAAGAATCCCCATTTGTGGATTGTGAACACATCACGGTTAAACATTCCTAGATTATGAACTTTTGGAACACATCCACTCCATGATCCGACCAACAACAATGATTAGTGTACTCATCCATAGTGTTATAGATACCTCTAGTTGGTTCCTTGCCAAATCCAGTTGCGAGCTTGAAATTGAGCTCAATGAGGATGAACCAACCTTCTCTAGACAAAAAATGGGTACTCCATTGATGTGTTCCCGATGAAGATTTTAAGAAATCCAAAAGATTCATATCACAGGGCTACAATGACATAATCTGCTTCAGCTACAGAGAGGAGAAAGTTACGAGAGCAACAACAATAGAGCATGCTTGATTTGATCCCAAAGGATTTGAAGGGTCCTTGGAAGTATCCCATGCCAGAAATAGGAGAGCAACATCTCGCTTAGGGACTTCATAGTGTAGGACTCTCTAGGGCTAACATCAAGTTCTTGATGAGCTTTTTGTTCAAAATGTTGTCTCTTGGAATGTGTTGATTATAGGATATACCCAACATAGCTATGGCAATGAAGCTTTGACTTGTTTTTACGAATGCAAATTCACATGGGTGAGAGAATTCACAATGACATTGCTAGTTAGGGGTTGTTGAAAACATGTTGTGATATGTATGCCAAATTTGATGCCTTAGAAAGACACCTGGTTCTTAACAAGCTTTCTATTCAAAATGTGGTCTCCTGGGACATATTGGTCACAAGATATCCACAATATGGTTGTGGCAAGGACTAAAATACAAAATTGCAAGAGAGATATTCACACTGCTATGGCAAGAACTTTCATACCAAATTGTCAAAGAGAAATTCAAGTTCAGTAGCTTATTATTGAATACCATGACTATGTAGTAGGAAATTGACTACAAGGCAAAGCACGACTTTCATTGCTTATAAATTTTGGAGAGGCATGTACCAACTCTCCACCATAGATCCATATGGCACTCATGTAGGCCATGCACTATTTACCTTTTTCATCATTTTTTTTTTAGTAAGCAAAGTTTAATTGGTTCATTTCTTTTTCTTTTGTAGCTCCTCAAAGACGAAACATTTACTGTACAAACTTATTAAGTGAAGACATTACTTATAAGGTTAGTGATCTATCGTGATGGAGAGATTACATGCGCGCTTTATAAAAAATTGCGGTTTTGATTTCACCAATGTGTTCCACAAAACTTCTATGTTTATTCTGATTTATCATTCTTGTTTAGAAAAAACATATAAAGCAATATATCCATCACACATTAACTAATATGAGTATTATTTACACATTTACACATTAATTATTTATCATTCTTGTTTAGAAAAAACATATAAAGCAATATATCCATCACACATTAACTAATATGAGTATTATTTACACATTTACACATTAATTATTTATCATTCTTGTTTAGAAAAAACATATAAAGCAATATATCCATCACACATTAACTAATATGAGTATTATTTACACATTAATTACTACAACAAGACAACCAAACAATTCTAGTTTTAATTACACATTTACACATTAATTACTACAACAAGACAACCAAACAATTCTAGTTTTAATTAATGCATGATACTACATGGATATAGAAATCCTTGTTTAATGTGTCTCATAGTCTAACATGGCCTTTCATATATGTTAATACAATATTTCATTTTCTATCCTCTCTCTCTCTCTCTCTCTCTCTCTCTCTCTCTCTCTCGGATTTTGACGATAAAAAAGCCGAGGGCTTCACTCTATCTCTATCACCCTTACATGTGCTAGTAGGGACTCTATATTTGCTCCCATATAATGACATAATCTTATGAAAATTTATTTTAATCTTTACCAAATTTGGAAACACACTAAGTGCAAGAAAAAACCTCAAAGAAAGTGGTGAAAAACATGGGCAAGTAAGGTACTTCTACTCATACTTTAGCCTCGGCTAGTTGTACTAGAGGAGCTATACACCCATTGCACTATGGATGGTATGGAATAGTCTACATGTGCTTGTTCTCCAATTTCTCCACCAACTTTGTGATTATATAATTTCTAAACTCTTTTTCTTCATCATTTACAAGCTCCAATGGCACTGCATACCTACAACACATACAACACATGCACTCATAGATAAATTTTGATACATCCTTGCTTACAACTCCTTTACTAGCCTTTGCTTCTAACCATCTTGTCATGTACTCCACTACAATAAATAAATATGTAGTGTTTCCCATTCTTAGTGCCTAAAAGAGAACCTATTATATCCACACCCTATTTTTAAAAAGACCTATAGCTCACAATGTCTAAAATTATTAGGCATCAACTTTCCTTTTTTGATACATTTGGCACTCACAACAACTTCTACACCAATGCACAACATCTCTATTCATACTTGGCCACATAGACTAAGGATTTAACACTCTTTTGTGTAATTTCCACTCAAAAATGACCTCCATATCCCTTCTCATGACAAGATTTTAAGCAATCAATAGTCATATCATATTAGACCGTTCATAACAGGATTAGTCCCCTTGTGATACATGTGCTCTCTTATGAAGAAATACATTATGGTTGTAATATGGATGGTATGGAATAGCCTACATGTGCTTGTTCTCCAATTTCTCCACCAACTTTGTGATTATATAATTTCTAAACTCTTTTTCTTCATCATTTACAAGATCCAATGGCACTGCATACCTACAACACATGCAGTCATAGATAAATTTTGATACATCCTTGCTTACAACTCTTGTCATGTAGTCCACTACACTAAATATGTAGTGTTTCCCATTATTAGTGCCTAAAAGAGAACCTATCATATCCACACCCTATTTTTAAAAATACCTATAGCTCACAATGTCTAAAATTATTAGGCATCAACTTCCTCTTTTGATACATTTGGCACTCACAACAACTTCTACACCAATGCACAACTTCTCTATTCATACTTGGCCACATAGACTAAGGATTTAACACTGTTTTGTGTAATTTCCACTCAAAAATGACCTCCACATCCCTTCTCATGACAAGATTTTAAGAAATCAATAGTCATATCATATTAGACCATTCATAACAAGATTAGTCCCCTTGTGATACATGTGCTCTCTAATGAAGAAATACATTATGGTTGTAATGAATCTTTTTTTTTTCCAATAAAATTTGTGACCATTCAAGGCTTTTGCTTCAATCTTAGGATCATTATTAGTTGTATTATAATTCGTGATCTATCCAAAATGATCATTCTAAAATCGGGCATCGTATGTGTAAGTTATAATAATTCTATGTTTTAAAACTTAGAAAAAATAGGAATGCTTTGGAAGCCCCTACTTTTAAGAAAGTGGGTGTTGAATATTTATGTGGCCCTTGGATAACCAAAAAGCAAGGTAAATGTGAAATCATTGCTAAAAGATGAGGACAACCATAGTTGATTGAACCAAAAGCAGTGATGCGAGAGGCGTGTAGCCAAAAATAGTGATACACGAGGCATGGAGTCAAAAAGCATGCGCCTAAATTAACACACCTTGGAGGCCTGTATAAAGGGGCAAAGGGTGAGCACAATTCACACAGAGAGCAAGAGAATGTTGTAGAAAAACTTATGTGTGATAGTGAGAGCACACCATCCCGACACGACTACTCCCACCTCCTCAACTCCCTCCAAGGCGACCGACCAAGGTGTCGACTAAGACATAGTCCTTGGCATACTTGGCAATGAATCTATAAAGGCTTTGTTGTTGATGCCGTTGACTGCATATAAGGGACAACTACTCACTAGAACTCAAACTTCCTGGGAGCTCACCCATCCCAATACCATTTTGGCCAAAGAGCGCTTAACCACAAGGTAACTAGCCATTGATTTAAACCTCTTTGTTGTCTATATCTTGAAAATAATATGAGGTTAAGATTGAATTTTTTGTATACTTAAGCTAGACCATGTGTAGAATAAGCATACAAAGGAATATCTAGAACAAATTACATATGCATGTATGTGAGTATATTATGTATGCATGCACTTGTAACTAGGGAATACAATGCCTTGTTTTTGTGATTTTTAAAATCTTAATCACCCTCCATGTTTTTGTTATTCCTCCCTAATTTTCTCCTTTACAATCACTTGAAAGCATTATGTGAAGCATGGTTTCCTTCCTACTTATGGTTGTATATGCAATAGAATGTGTTCCTAGTTAAATAGATGAGTAAACCTCATACTAGAGTCATATTGCGAAACCCTGATTAATAAAGAAGGCCTAATTATATATGTGAAACACTGTGATAGTAATTAGAAAAGAAGAGTATTGGGTGAGTGGGGTGTGGAAAGTGGAAGATTAGTATTCAATTGGAACTATATCTATATGGACGGGTGGACTCGATTAGTCATGTACTTTTCACAAGTTTAATTGTTATTCAAAGATAAGTCTCACATCATATCTAATATTTTGAGGGTGTTTTCCATGCCTCCTAAATGTTGGGAAAAAGGCATCATTTATAGCTCCTAAGTATGTTGAAATTTTAGTCTAGCAAAATAGGATTGAGCTCTCATCATTACCCTTGGGTTATTGACCTGGCTTGTGGTGTGGGCGCTTACATCCACAACCATGAAGGATAGAGGTCTCACTCACTTCTATTGCTTGTATCCTTGCATCTATGAATTTGAATTAAGGTCATCAATGGAACTTAAGGCCAACTATCAAGTCACCCCAATCTTTGAGTAAGGGTCCTTACAATTGGTATCAAAGCTTTAATGGTGCTAGGCAATCAAGAAGATTCAATAATGATAGACAACCACAAAGAGAACCACTAGTATTAGAGCTTTAATGGTTCTAAGAAATCAAGAAGATTCCATAATGATAGATAACCACAAAGATATTATGCCGCTAATGCCAAAAATCCGCGAAGCTTAGATGTTCAATTCTTTGAACGTGGGGAGTTGGGATCCTACCGCAATAGATACCCATGTTTAACTAATAGAGAAGTAGAGGCAACTAAGGCAGACCAAAGACACCACCCTGGTAGATGTAAATGGTCGATGAGATAGAGGGCAAGGTACTTTTAAACTGCATGACCCCTTTTGTGCAAATATATAGACATGCATTGGATGCATATCTGAAATTATCTAGAAAGTTGAGGTTGAAGGATGCTTTCATGAGATCTCCTTTATCAAGAAAATGCACACCCTTTAGTTTAAGGAGTCTTTAATGAGCTCTTCTTTATCAATAAAATGCACACACTTTAGGATCCACAAAGTTAAGGTTGAAGGATTCTTTAATGAGCTCCCCTTTATCAAGAAAATGCATACTCTTTAGTATTTTGAGCCTGCAATCTTTGACAGTGAGACTGCGGGTAGGTTAGCCAACTACACAAAGCAGCCAGGGCCTTTGGAAGAGGTCAAGAAAGAAACACCCATGCACATGTAGCTATAGGAGAGCCTATTCTTGGTGAAGAAGAAGAGAGAGCAGCTATTTATACAGCTATTGACAACCTTGGAGCACAAAGACAATTTTTTTAATTCAAACGTCAAGCACACACCAAGTAAATGTTCTAATCTCCTCATTGACTGTGATAGTACTCATTCCTTTATATCTCTAAAATACTTACAAAAGTTGAACTTGAATCAAGAATAAGCTAGACCTATGATAGTAAAATCGGCTTATGAAAAAACCGTGGTATTGTGATATTCTGTGGGGACCCTTTACTTTGAACTAGGAGAACACTCTACATTAGCTTTCTTTAGAACTCTTCCAGTTGGGATGTGTGCTTATATTCTCAGGATGGATAGGTTATCTACTAGGAATTAGGTAGCATCCACTATGGCCAAGAAAGCTTGACCTTTAGAGATAAATAGGCAAATCAAGTCGAAGTATAGGGGAAGAATGGGATTCCAAGGGTTCAATTAGTTAAAGAAAACTGTCTACTCAAGGGTATGAGAGGTGGACAAAATATATATGTGGTCAAATTGAATAAGATTGATCTAAACTCAAGCTTATGAGTATGCTAATATCTTTCCCAAAGATCTCACCACTCTTCCTCCTACTTAGAAATTGACATGAGATAGAGATTCTCCCAATAATTGAACTTGTATCCAAGAGACCTTATAAATTGGCGCTACCAAAGGCCATCAAGCTGAAGAAGCAGCTTTATCAACTTTTAGAATAGGGATTTATTAGACCAAGCAAATCAAGTTGTAGAGCACCAATTTTCTTCCAAAAGAAAATGGAACTTCTTGACTACGCATTGACTCTAGAGGACTAAACCAAGTAGCTGTTATGAACAACTACCCTATACCACAAATCTATGAGTTGTTGGACATGTTACATGGAGCTAGGGTCTTCTCAAAGATAGAGTTGAGATCAAGTTACTACCAAATCAGAATAAAAGAATCAAATATCCCAAAGACATCCTTCAACCCCTGATATGGCCACTTTGAATTTATAATAATATCATTTGGTCTGATGCACCAACTACATTCAATAGATTGATACAAGATATTTCTAGGCCCTACCTAAACGGTTTGTCATTTTCTTCTTTGATGATATTCTAATATACTCAAAGAGTGAGGAAGAACATGAAGTTCACCTGAGGTGCTAGATCTTCTTCAACAACACAAGCTATATGCTCAAATAAGAAAGTGTTCATTCTTCTATCTAAACATGAAATACTTGGAATGTATTGTTTCTCAAGAAGGCACATTATTGGACCCTGCTAAAGTTCAAGACATTGTTGAATGGCACAAGCCATCTAATGTAAGTGAGGTTAGAGGATTCTTCGGGTTCACAGGCTGGTATAGAACCTTTATAAAAGACTATGCTGTGATCGCTTCACTCTTGATTGACGATTTGAAGAAAGGGATTAGGATTAATTGGGAACCGCAACACAAAGAAAGTTTTGATAAGCTTAAGCAGGTTTTTACTATTGCACCTTGTCTAAAGCTACCGGATTTTTACCAAACCTTTGATGTCTTCATTGATGCTAGTGATATAGTAGTTTGAGGAGTAATAGTTCAAGAAGGTAGACTAGTAGCTTTCATCTCACAGAAACTTAAGATTCATGAAAAGAACTACCCAAACCCATGACCTTGAACTATTGGCAATCATTCACACTCTAAAGCTATGGAGGCATTACTTATTGGGAAAGGAAGTTCTGACTTATAAGTGACCATAAGAGCTTATAGTGGATCTTCACACAAACAACCTTGAATATGCACAAAGATGTTGGGTAGAACTTCACTCAGTCTATTACTCTAGAAATGAGAACTCAGTTGCAAATTCACTCAGTCAAAAAACTTTTTTGAATCTCATATTTGGGGGGGGGGGGGGGGGGGGGGGTCACTACCCCAGGGCAGTCACTTATCAAAAGCTCTCTATATCATGTGCATTCAAGAGGTTATTAATAATACCTCAATATACATACTAGATTTATACTACGGGCCTATTTAAAAAAACCCCACCCCCCCCCTCTAATGTATACATAAATGTACACATTTTGGATAATTAATAAGCCTCTCCGGTTAACTCACGTGATATGATACACATTTTGAAAAGTGACCGCCCCGGGGTCACTACATGTAAACCCTCTATATCACGTGCGTTCAAGGGATGCTTAAAAAATCCGCTACCTATACATTTTTTTTGTTTCAAAAGTCCCCCTTATGTAACACTTCTCATGATAAAAGTATTCCTTACGTATCAAATTTTTTACTATTTCAAATAAAAATCCCCTTATGCATGTATATTTTTTGTAACTCCATAGAAAACAATTAACTCTTATGTTGAACTCACATGTTACCTTAACATATTTTTTAGCGAACCCCTCAAGATCTATACCCAACAACTCTATGATTAAAAGGATCAAGGAAGCTACATCATTAGATCTAGATTATCAAAGGCATCTTACCCTTGTTCAAACTTGAGAATCACAGACTATATCATCAATGTAGCACTTCTCGTATGATGACCATTGTCTCTATTATAGAGATAGGTTATATGTACCAAAAGATACTAACTTAAGGAAATCTATCTTGGTCGGGACCCATGATAGTTCTACTTGAGGATACCCAAGGTATGCAAAGATCCTCAATGCTATTATAGCGATAGGTTATATTTACCAAAAGATACTAACCTAAGGAAATCTATCTTGGTCGGGACCCATGATAGTTCTACTTAAGGATACCCAAGGTATGCAAAGATCCTCAATACTATGTTGCAAAAGCATCTATTGGATTGGGAAAAAAGCATATGTGCATGATATTTTCACCAATGCTTGACATGCCAAAGGATTAAGGTAGAAAGAGTTAATCTCCCCGATAAACTTCAACCACTTGATATTCCCCAAATGAAGTGCTAGTGCATAAGTATGGACTTTGTCATTGAACTACCTATGGTCTAAGGAGGATATAACTCAATGGTGATTGTCAACCTACTCACTAAGGTTGCACATCTCATTCCATTCAAGACAAGCTTTGCCGCCTCTGACATTGTACGACTGTTTGTTAAGAAGATTGTCAAATTGTATGCATTGTCCAAATGGATTTTAAGCAATCGAATCATGAAGTTTACTTCAAATTTTCAGACCTCTCTCTTCAAGGTGATTGGGACAGAGCTAACCTTTAGTACTGCTCTGGAATGAATGGGCAAATGGAATGAGTCAACCAAGTAATCGAAGATATTCTCAGATCTTATTGCAATAAGGAGCTTGAGCAATGGATTTCTACCTCTAGTGGAGTATGCTTACAATGCTTCACACCATCATAGCATTAGTATGACCCCATTTTGTGTCCTATATGATCAAGAATGTCTCTCTTCACTCAACTTTTTAGATCCTACCATAACAGTTGAAGTTTCTAAGAGGATGCTCAAAGAGATGGAAAACCAAACTAAGGTAATCCAGAAGGATATTCAAGCAGCTGAAGATCACCAAAAGTAGTATATTGATGGTACAAGATCTAAAAGAAGATTCAAAGAAGGAGACAACTTTTTTCCTCAAATTCACCCAAAGAGAAGCATCTTATCTCTCAGAGGTACATGAAGATTATCCCACATCCTTATAAAGTCATCAAGTGTATAGGTACTCAAGCTTATAGTTTGAAGTTGTCACTTCATCTCAAAGTCCACGATGTATTCCATGTAAGCTTATTGAATCCCTATATTCCTAGTGATGGCCAACTTCTTGATGATGAACAAACTATCATGCCAACCTAAAGCATTTTGGAGCTCCAACCCTCTAGAGTTTTGAAATCTTGAGAGAAAATTCTTTGAAATAGAATTCTCAGAGAACACCTTGTCCAATGGCCAGACTATCCTAAAGAAGATGCAACATTGGAGACCTTACCTTAAGTTGGGGAGTCTGTAATGTACCTGAGTTTTTTTATAGTAAAATTTGTATCTATTCAAGGCTTTTATTTTAGTCTTAGGAGAATTATTTAGGGATCTATCTAAGTATGCAAGGGACATGTAGTCGAAAATACTGATACGCAAGACATGGAGCCAAAAAGTGTGCACCTAGAACAACGCACCTTGGAGGCCTATATAAAGGGATAGAGGGCAAGAACAATTCCCAGAGAGAGTAAGACAATGATGTAGCAAAACTTCTATGCAGTGATAAGAGTACACTCTCTTGGCACGACCATCCCCACCTTCTTGACTCCCTCCAAGGCAACCAACTAAAATGGCAACCAAGGCATAGTCCTTGATATACTTCGCAACAACGAGGCTATGAAGGATTTTTTAATGCCATTGGCTGCACTTGAGAAACAACCGTTCACATCAGAACTCAAACGTTCTCGGGAGGTCACCAATTCCAATACTATTTTAGCTAGAGAGCACTTAACCAGAAGGTAACTAACCGTTGAGTCGCTTAACCACAAGGTAGCTAACTGTTGATTTAAACCTCCTTGTTGTCTATATCATCCAAATAATATGAGGTAAAGTTTTAATTTCTTGTCTACCTACGCTAAACATGTGTAAAGTAAGCATATGAAGGAATATCTAGAATTTGTTAAGTACGCATATATGTGGGTATATTATGGATGCATGCACTTGTAATTAGGAAATAGAACCCTTATTTTTGTGTGATTTTATTTATTTTAATCACCCTCCACATTTTTATTATTCCTCCCTAATTTCCCCCTTTTTGATCACTTTTGAAAGCGGTATGTGAAGCATGGTTTTCTTCCTAGTTATTGTTGTATATGCGGTGGGATGTGTTTCTAGTTAAATAGATGCATAAACCTCACACTAGAGTCATATTCTTACATATTTTAAAAATTATTTATGTATATACTTCCTTGTTACAACTAATATCCAATTAGTTCCCACTAATTCTAGTATTACACGCTTTTGCATTTTCTTTGTATACTACATGAGAGATGGCACCACCAAGGAAGAGAATGCAAAGTTCCATTGTTGTGCCTAATGATCCAACAAACCCTCAACCTATGGCACCAGTGAATGAAGTTTGAAAGGGAATTGGATTATGGAAAAAACGACAATGAACCGTTCATGGTATGATTAGTGTATTAATTACGAGAGAGAGAGAGAGAGAGAGAGAGAGAGAGAGAGAGAGAGAGAGAGAGAGAGAGAGAGAGAGAGAGAGAGAGAGAGAGAGAGAGAGAGAGAGAGATTGACACTAATAGATATAGCAAAACATAAATGGATTGATAGCAAGCTAAATGCTAATGATGAGTACAAAATGGGATAGAATGATGGGTAATGAGTCGGATATTCTTGGATACAAAGTGTGTTACTTAGGCTTGTTTTAAACAGTAGAGGGAGAGCATCTAATGATGTAATCAAAGATGTCAAAGTGTAGGATTCTAAGAGAGGGGGTTTCTACTAGTTGGTGGTGCAATTTGTCACACACCCCAACAAGCTTGGAATGAGATGGAGCTACTTCCAACTATTTCAAGGTTAGGTGTTAGCTTATCAAACTTCAATTGACTTCAAACTTCAAACTTATGGACTTCAGACCATATCAGAAGACAACTTCAGACACAGATAGAAGAGATAGCTAGAAAAAGATCAAATTCATATAAAAAAATGTACAACTGGAATAGTAGCAAATGTGGATACTCACATAACATGAAAGTACAATGAGCATGAAAGCTCGATTGGCTAAAAGCTAGATACAAGAGCTCAATACAAGAGTCATCAAGCTAGCCCTTAAAAATGAAGTAGCACCCCCTATTTATAAGTATTGTAACTGGGTTTTGACCAACGGTCACTATACTATCACTACTACCCAGTGATTACCACTGGTAACTTGTCCAAGTTTAGACTCTATGGTGCTTATTTAAGGTTAGTTCCCACCATCTACATCCTCCCCTGCTTTCTTTGAATTTTGATATATGCCAAAATTTCAGTCTTCAAATCTGAAAATGGAATGAATTGGAGATTCTTAAGATTTTTCATAAGGGGCTGGAACTTCTTGAAGCACCAACACTTCAAGGAAGATATGACCCTTGTTGGCCTAGAGTCCCTCCCTTGAGAGTGTCATAGTGGACCCCCCACTTCTGGAGGGCCCATTTTCCATATCTTGGATTCCCAGCTTCTGTCTAAAGTCATCTCTTCTTCTTGCCCTTCCCTTTGTCTGGAGGTTTGTTTTGTGTTGGTGGTTGCACTGCTCTAGGTGCTAGCATCTTTGATGTTGCTGCAACTGGAAGCTGTGGGTGATTGGGACTAGTATTATCCTTCTAAATAATGCGGTAAATAGCCTCCTGCTCTAGCTTCTCTATTCGCTTCATTAGCATTTCCATCTCATATGGTGTGAGTGGATACCATTGCTTAGTCTCAGCATCATACACGGTCTTCTTTCCCTTTGTGAGTTTGGCCCTTGCTGGTTTGTAACAAATGGAAGCTGTTTGAATCCGCCTCGCTAGATCTGGCTTATTATTCCTAATTTTAGCTTCAAACAAGATTTCAGCCATTTCTTGAGATTGAGGATTCAAACTTGCTTTGTTGGCTATTTCCTTTTCTAGGATCTTAGAAGCCTCTAGTGACAATTGGAGAAGTTCATTAGTGTATGTGATGAGCATATTGATTTGACTTCTCCATTGTTGCATCATACCTTTGAAATTAACCAGATTGTTTTTAAGTTATGAGACCGTTGTCATTTTTTCAATATCATTGAGGACCAATTTCCATGCTAACCACATTGCCTTGCTATGCTCATACCAGTCTCTACTTTGATTCACAATGTTCAGATATCTGATTTGGTTAGCTTGCTTATTATACTTGGGGTATACAGCAGGATAGAATTTAGGTAGCTCTTCATCCTTTTGTTGGAAGTGCATTTATTAGGATAGGTGGATCAGGTACAGTTTTGAGATAATTAACAACAATCCAGCTACTGATGTGTCTGATCCTTGATTGTTAGGTGGAGGCTGCTGCTGCCCCTCTCTAGTATGCTCTAATTGGTCAGGTGGTTCCTCAACTGTATCTGGCTGGCTGCTAGTTGTCCTGCCTCCTTGAGGACCCGGAGCATCTAGGTGATCTTGATCATCATCATTTGGTTTTCCAAATAGGCCCCCTTCATTGATTTCATGGTCATCATCCTCCTCCTCATCCTCATCATCATTTTCTACTTTGCCACACAATTGATCCACTAGTGCTTGGTTAGCCAACGTGTTAGTGTATTTAGAAGCTTTTCCATCCAAATCTTGTTTAATTGTGACTACAAGATTTTGCAAATCTTCAAGATTTAGAGTTATTAAGTTCCCATTTGCATAAGTGATGTCTACTAAAGATAGGTAAATGTACTTGTCCAAGATAGATTGCTTCAACTCTGTATATACATTCCTTAGACTTGTCACAGTGATGTTGTTTTCTGATCCAAATGTGACTATTTGGGTGGCTACTTGATTACTCAACTTTCTATTTTGGATTGTTAGACTTGTGCTCAAAGTTTTTAATTGGCCATTTGAGCTTTCATCCTTTGTATTTCCCTTGCTTGGTCATCCATTTTATCTTGTTCAATTAGTAGTACATTTGTCAAAGTAATGTGTTTGTCATGCCAGTGCTTGGCATTGGCTCTTTCTCTATCTAGCTCCACTTTAGTCTATGGACTTTGTGTGCTTGGATACTATTCCTGACCTCCATCATTTCCAAGCACTGGCCCTTTCTCTATCTAGATCCATCTTTAGCCTATGGACTTGGTTTGCCTGGATACTATTCTTGACCTCCATCATTTGGCTGATTGCATTAACTATAGTATTCCACCCAGTTTGAATGGTGGTGATATATCCATTAGATATGGCCTCAATTTCATTATTGCTTGGTTTATACATGAGGAATGGTATGTCATATGGAATTGCTAGGTTGCCTGTGGTAATTATTACCAAATTACCCAGCATTTGTTTTTGCTATAGAGCTTGAAGTCTATCATGTATTCTTTGACGGGCTTCTTGGGTGGATGATTCCTTGTGAGTGTTTTAGAGGGACTAACTTCAGGTGAATTTTCCTGGTCTTGTTTAGTGATTTGGTGCTCATTCTCCCTGGCTAGGCTGGTCTGGAGCTCTATGGGTGTAGCTGAAGTGGCTCCAGGTACTACTGTTGTTTGAGCTGATGTGTCGGCATCCTCTTTCTCTACCTGAGCTCTACTAGTAGCTCTCCTTTTGGATTTTAAGTCTTCCAAAAACTTTGGGGAAAGCCTTTTCCATTTTGTAAGAGGCTCTGATGGGTTGCCCCTATCCAGGCTAAATCCCTTTTGGTGCTTTGTGACACCAGCGCTTGTTGATCCTCCAAGTGCATTCATCATAGCTTTCAGAGTTGCATTTTTGACATTCACATGTGGGGGAATATTGGTAGCCCAATATAAAAACTGCTAGACATACCATGCTTTAAACAGCTGCTGGGTGCTCACTCTGGCAGTCGGTGTGATCACACTATTGTACAACAAGCTACTTAGATTGATGGGTGTTTGATTATTTTTTCTCTGGCCAACACCATACTAAACATCTTTTCAAACCATAAGTTGGATTTTTTTTCCAACAGATTGCTTTCGCTTGCGAATTTGTACGCTGGTTTATTTTCTAGTGCTAAACTGGAATTCCTTGGCCTCCAAATTTTCTTTTCTTTTGGTCCTATTCTGTTTCATTGAAAAATTTCCTGATTGCCTCTACAGTGCAAGGCTACACATGTGAGTCAAAAGACAATTGAAATATATGGGATATAGCTGCTGATGTTATCTGCATCGCTCGCCCATTCACAATCATAGCTCCTTTGTTAGCATCAAAGGTATTAATAACTTGTTCTATAGTGCTCATGTCAGCAGGGATCTTTGTTTCTTTTAGTACTAGTAGCATGTCCCAATATTGCAGAAGTTCCCTTTCCCATGCTTGAAACACATACTTGCCAACAGCTTTGCAAGAGAATGTGATTTGTGACTGCTATTGATTTTTTGATGCAACCATTTGCTGAATTTCTATCGTTTGTGTGAGGAAGCACCGCATTTGCCCATGGGCAGAGTCTTGTGAGACTGGGTGTGTCGAAAAAGAGAAGTGCTTGATGAGGATGGCAATGCAAACCAGTTGTATGCAAGTGTGGTTGGTGTGGAAGCAATAGGTTACGACGGCGGTGAAGCAGGAAGCTCTTTGCTCATAGGTGTTTTTTTGCATGTAGGTGAGGGAATGAATGCAGAGTCCCACACTCGTCTCATAGTTACTCTTATGCGAGCCATGAATGCTCCACACCTTGACCTCCTCCGATTTATGACCACCATATTTGACGTAGCGATCATGCGTTGGGTTGTTTGATTGATGATTAACTGGTGCGATACCCAAAAAGATTCTATCTTTAATGCCCTACCAGTTATCATTGTTTGCTTCAGATGAAATTTGATGATGTGGCATCAGATGTGATTTGGATATTATCATACTACTTTGATCTTAGCTTACTTTAGCTCTTTCAGGTTTGATCAACAATAAGTGCAGTGTCTTGTCTTTAGACTTTGTCTCCACTAGAGCTGATTCCTTAACTGGTGATTCATTCAAAGGTGAATAGTATGTTGGGATTGTGGATTTTGTCGCACCTCCCACCCATAGAAAATCCCCCTAGTTTAGAACTCATGTGGAGCATGTGTGTGACTTTATGAAGAAGCAAGTAACTTGTGTGTGTGTGTGTGTGTGTGTAGCATGTGCAACATGCAAGGTGCATGTGACAAGCTAGCATATAAAAAATCTTTGTAATCTCTTTTGTGTGCAATAATCAAGCCTATTATTTTGAAACCATACTCTATTGTATTGTGTGACAAATCAAGTTCTAAGCTAACTCTACTCTAATCATGCTTATGCCATGAATGGTATACTAACCTATCCACCTTACCCAACAACTGGTCTCAAAGCTATTAGCTACATTAGTCTTTTCTAGCCTAATTAGATCTTAAGCACTTGCATCTCCCTCTATTCTAGATTTCATTGGCACCTTTGCTTAGCCATTTCAATTGTTGATTCAACACCACTTTGTCATTTTCATGATTAGGTCAACTTGCATAACTGATCTCTCAATTCTCTCTCTTAAAGGCAATTTGTGATGGGACATGTAATAATCTAGTGCCATTACCCACAAAAAATTGACCAAGAGAAAGATTTTGTATTAGTTGCACATATCTATCCATTTTTAATGAGTAATTAACTATTTTGGTTTCTTAATTAAGTTAAATTTCTTTATTTTTGCTACATTTTGACTTGAATCAATTGCAAAATCAAGCGAAGTGAAGAGGGAGAGAGAACCGACTATGTCAACACACATCTTCACTAATCTCCCAAAGCAAGGAAAAGACTCTACCACACCTACACCAAGGTAAGGTTTTTTGTTATCATCTTCATGCTAGTGCACATCTTAATCAATTAAGTTATTTTTCATTTTAAGTTAATTCATGCCTAAGCTCTCATGTTTCCTGAGCAATATTTCCTCTTATTTTAAAGAACAAATTATTAATTTTATTAACTAACTTCGTTGCTAACTGCTAACCCGATGTTATTTCAAGTTTTGTTATTTCAAGTTCTCTA
This sequence comes from Adiantum capillus-veneris, assembly GCF_014529385.1. Classification (NCBI taxonomy): domain Eukaryota; kingdom Viridiplantae; phylum Streptophyta; class Polypodiopsida; order Polypodiales; family Pteridaceae; genus Adiantum; species Adiantum capillus-veneris. The sequence goes on from NC_140951.1 coordinate 144,603,809, forward strand.
GATTACCTGAACTAATATGACATAGAGAGAGTAAAAAGCACTCTCTTTAACCACAGGTGACTGGAGATCATACTTATCTAAATATTTTAAGTTTTGTTATTTCAAGTCTGCTTTGTGATTGAGAAGGGGGGGAGTAAAGGGATAGCTTCATAGAAGCGATGACCGTGTTGCTTGAACATAAAACTCCCACAGCTTTCATGGAGATGCCCCATGGATGGCAAATGATGCAAAGAAAACAAATGGGAATCGTCCAAGACGGGGTTAACTTGAAACTTATGTTGAAACAAAACTTTAAATCCTTAAATATTCGTTGCTTTTTTTAAGCTCTTGTTTGCATAGACATTAAAAAGAAATAAGAACTAAGGGATTTTAATGCAAAGAACATAATCTAAATTTCAATCTAGGATTTAAAACTTTACCGAAAAGATTTGAGGTGGATAGCCTTAGCATAACATAGGAGTTTTAAGTGTAGTCATTGTCTTCAATGTTTGGAAAAAGGTCAGCGCAGGTGTTTACCTGTGGGATGCAATGGGAGAAGGTCCTTTTGTTAAAGTTTAGGCATCTCAAGTGAACTGTCCAATGTAAACCCATGCTTATTTAGCTTTAGGTATTTTATTTTTACTTATTTGTCAAATTCTGGGTAGGGCAATTTGCTAAGAATGCTATATAAGCAAACCCTAGGCCCCCATTGTAATCACTGATTCATTGCCAAGGTTGACTGGTTCGAAGAAACTCTCTCTCTTTTTCTCTCTTTTGTGTATTCTCCCCGTCATTGTGCGCTTCCACATCGTCGACTTTGACATGGTATCAGAGCGTGGGTCGCTTTGATCGTAGAGGCGGGACAGAATTGCCACAAATAAGGGCATGCGGTGGAAAGGAGTGGTGGGTGACTGTGGCTTCAAGAAAAACACAAGGTCAAGCTTGTGGTGCCTTCAACAAACAACATATCTGTAATCGGTCAGCGTGGGCAAGCCAGGCGGGCTCCGGCACTTGGCATTCTTTTTTTGCCTTGCACAAGAAGGCGACGGCCATCATTTTTTCATGTAGGCGGCAGCAGCAACAGGTTGCGCCCTGATTGTCAGCAGGAGGCTAGGCAGCTGCGGGTGTAGCATTTTTGAGATGCCCAAGGTTGACGTGCATAGCAGCGTTTTAATAATGTTGGCAACGCATCGGCGACAACGTTTTGATTAGTGGCCTACGAAGAAGATGGAAGCAACCTCCCCTCTAGATAGCGAGTTGCGGCATAAACCATCAAGTTGTAGTGAGAGAGAGAGAGAGAGAGAGAGAGAGAGAGAGAGAGAGAGAGAGAGAGAGAGAGAGAGAGAGAGAGAGAGAGAGACTTGCCACTTTCACCCAATACAAGACTTCAAGCAAACTCAAGTCTCTGAAGCGTCACCATTTGCCGAAGAAAAAGTGAGAGGATGCTTCTTAGGCGCCATATTGATTCCCTGGGGATCCACCTCAAAATATGTAAGTTTAGCAGGTGAGTTCAACTGAAGGGTTTTTTAAATATATCAAAGAGTTGCAGAAATACATGTAGAAGAGGGGTTTAAAAATGGAAATTTGAAAAAAAGCTACAGGTTTATGAAGGAAGAGAGGTCTTTTAATTCATGCATGGTGAAGCATGTGTGTAGAGGGGTTTTATGAATACCTCTTGAACGTACGTGCTTTAGGTATTTTTGAAAGGTGAACCCCTCTCGGGTAATGATTATTTTATTCATGTGTCCAGGAAACTTGGAACACACACACACACACACACACACACACACACACACACACACACACACACACACACACACACACACACACACACACACACACACACAGAGAGAGAGAGAGAGAGAGAGAGAGAGAGAGAGAGAGAGAGAGAGAGAGAGAGAGAGAGAGAGAGAGAGAGTCTTGTTACATATTTGGAAGGATTTGTGCCTTGTTTTGATTCGACATCCACCTTCTTGTGTAGAGGAGGTAGTGGGCAACCACTTGTTTGGAATGCATATGTGATAGATTTAGAAGGGCATTAGCTAGGAGAGAGGACTCATGCTAATTGGGCTAGATGGGATGATGGTTTGGCAGGTTCTTTATGCCATTGGTCAAATGATTCCTTGGTTGGTGCTTAGGTCATTGGTGCTACCTTAGGCATCTATTGAGGGGTTGCAGCCTGTATGAAAGAGATTGATGAGGCTATCCCTTCTAGCTGGGATGGCTAGTTTTGGGAGATAGACTATTTTACCTTCTCATCAAGGTTGGTGGGTGTTTTTTGACCCTCACTCGAGAGACCCTATTGTTGCATAATAGGGGACTCTTGTGTTTAGCATTGCAAAGACTGGCTATTATAACACATACTAGGGTCTCAAGATGAGGTACCACTTGATAAACTGTAGGATGCAGAGTGTGAGAGATCTTCTTAAGAGTACTAATGTTTTCCCAAGTGGCACCTTTTTCAACTTTATCTTTCCACTTACCTAATGCTTTGTGATGCACATGATGACGAGTATGTAAATCATGATAGTCAAGAATGTGCTCAAGTTCGTGCAGCTAGGTTGGAGGGGCAATGAAATTGACCAAAACTTGATGATCAATTACATTGTCATCCCTATGCAAGTGTTTACATAAATGACTTACATGAAAAAATGGATGAATGCAAGAGTGCACATGTAAAGAAAGTTTGTAGGCCATATATCCAACTCGCTTGAGTACTTTGAATGGTCCACAATATCTTGAAGAGAACTTATCCACCAACTCATTAATTGGCCATATTGCATCCTTTACCATTCTGTGCGAGCATCTGCAAGGCCTTCAATATTGATAGGCTCTTCATCTGATATTTAGCTAGTAGATTAAGCTCCCCACAATCTTCCAGTACATGGTAACATTCTCAAGTACTTGACCTACATCATTCCCCAACTTCAAATTTTGATCCAAAGGCATTGCAATAAGCTTACAGTCAGCCATACCATACTTTGTCAACATGTCCAAAGAATACTTCCTTTGTGATAGCCATACACCATCTTGTGTGAGAATAACTTCAATGCCCAAAAAGTAACCCAAATATCCCAAGTATTTCATCTCTAATTCTTCATGAGTAGGGCCTATACACCCTCTAATTTACCCAAATTATCACAGCCAACAATCAAGTCATCCACATAGTTGCAAATACTCAAAATTCTTGGATCATTCTTTTGCACATACAATGAATGATCTGCATCAAACATCCAAAGCACAAAGAGATGAGGAATGCCACAATCCTCTCATATCAAGCTCTAGGTGCTTGTTTCAAACCATACAATGCTTTCTTTAACCTGCATATAAGGTCACATACACTTATATTCTCATAACCCTATGGCTGCATCATATACACAACTTCCTCCAAGTCTACGCTCAAGAAAGCATTCTTTACATCCATTTTTTTTGTCAGAGAATCTAGTAAATTCTTAGATCATCAGTGGAAATAGATTATGATAGGTGTCATTTCCCTCAAGAAAATGCTAGAGAGGAGACACAAAAGTTGTACTGGGTTGATTTCATTACACATTCACACACATATTGAAACATTTAATCATGCACCTAAACTTGAAGAGAATTAGGAGATTAAGAGAGCAACAAATTGATGAGAACCAGATTTTCTTGGAGCCGGTTCCCCCTCCAAAAGGACTTGTATTATAAATCTCTCAAGAGAGCTTAGTTATGATACATGATTGTCAGGGATTTCATTCACATCTTCACGTGAAGGGTGAAGTGGTAATAACTCATGTTATTAACACCCCATGGGGGTATTAATAATGTTGGTGCACCTAAAGGGTGTCGATGCCAGGTATGGTCACATGCAAAGCTATGTATGCCTACAGGTGCACATGGAGGTGCTGGAGCAGCTATCAAGAGCCACTGGGGCCAAAGGGTTTGAAAAATGTACGCCTAATGTGGGTTTTTAGGCCAAGAAGGCTCCATTTAAGGCTAAATATGGTTGCAATTAAAGGTGTTCAAAGGGCCGACATTATGTGCCAGAATGTAGTCTTTAGAGTGTTCTCTGGGCTAGTTGAAACGGCTTGTCAAATGGAGCCATGGAGGGAAAGTTATGGTAGTTTAAAGGTGAAGGTGGCTCCCACATCATCCCCGCCGAATTAGACGTTGGTGCACCTAAAGGGTGTCGATGCCAGATATGGTCACAGGTAAAGCTACGTATGCCTACAAGTGCACATGGAGGTGCTAGAGCAGTTATCAAGTTCCACTACAGGTAAAGGGTTTGGGAAATGTATGCCCAATGTGGTTTTTTAGGCCAAAAAGGCTCTTGTTTGGGCTTAGAAGATTGGCAGCTAAAGGGTTGACATCATGTGCCAAAATGTAGTCTCCAGAGTTCTCTCTAGGCCGGTTCAAACGGCTTGTGAAACGGAGCCATGGAGGGCAAGTTATGGCAGTCTAAAGGTCAAAGTGGTTCCTAGATCCCCGCCGGATTGGACGAGTTTGATGATCAAGGCTAATGTCGATGGATATGCTCGAAGTGCTTAAGTTGTGGAGCATGCCGGTCTTTTCGGATTGGAAATCAGAGATCCGGAGTGCAAGTTATGGGCCCGTGAAGTTTTCAAGGGGGCCAGTTCTGGTGTGTTTTGACCGCATCAATAGGCATGCCGTTCGGTGGCATTCTGGGCTTGCCAAAGTTTGTGGGGATAGTGTGCAACATGGAAAGCCGACTGGAAGAAACGGCTCCTCAATAAGAGTCTGGTACAATGAGCTATGACCGATCGAAGGTGAGCAGTTGTCACAGTCTTGATAAGGATCTGGAAAATTATTTCCCATTTTGGAAGCTGCCGTTCGAGGCCGTGCGGACGTCGAAATGCTGAGCCGGCCAAGGGATTTGAAACCCCAAATGCGAGCTATGGATAGGATTTTAGAGAAGGACATTTGAGTTTGGAAATTGAAGATGGCAAACATTCAAAATTGGCAAAAAAAAGGGAATTTTTTGGTGGGAGTTGGAAGGGTTTTTTTGAGTTCAAATGTTGAAGCTGTGGACGATCTACCACGTGGCTTTGTATTCTCCCATATACAACTTGAAGCATGTGATAATCACACTATTTATATGGGTGGGATCTCCTTCATAGGCATCAAAGTCGACAGTAACGAGCTCAAGGCATGTGCAGCCATGGCGGCCCACTCTTTGGCACTGCTATAGCACGCGTTGGTGTTTATGTTGGCCCATGGTGGTGCACCGACGTTTGCTAGTAGTCACCTTGGTTGGTAATGTCAGTTGCTAGCAACATTGATTGCCGTATAGTGATGATGTGGCAGCTCCAATTGGGCGGTGCATTCCAACAGTGGCCGATTTGGCCCCGTCCAAAAATTTTTGAAGGCTAAGTGCCAGGGGCACTAGCGAGGTGTCCAAAACTTTGTGAAGGCTAAGTGACGAGGGCTCTAACAAGGTTGCTAGTGCCCCCGGCTCAAATGTGAGAAGACAAGACAAGAAGCCCCCACTAGCGATATCGCTAGGGGCCTCTCATATGTGTGAGAGAGAGAGTAAGAAGACTCTCGAATGCAAGTGGAAAAAGGAATAAAACGATAAAAAAAATAAATTAAAAAAGAAGCCAGATAGAGGGCACCGCCTCAAAGGTTGCCAAAAAAAGGCCATCCAATTGGACCAATGAGGAGAAAGCTACCCAAACGGATGGGAGAGTCCTTGTAAAAGAATTCTTTTAAATGTAAAAGGGGCTTTTGAACACAGAGAAGCTTGTGGAAGCCAAAACGAAGAGTTTTTTTCTACTGCTTACCATGGTTTGGCACAGGGAAGCTTGAAAACCATATTGTTGAGCAATTAAGTGCGCGATTGCTATCTCCTGCATCCATTTCCCCCTTCCCCCCTCTCTCTTCTGTTACTCTGTATCCGTGGTGTCGTGTGTGTGTGTGTGTGTGTGTGTCGGTGTGTATGTTCCCATCGAACCGGCGGTGTTTTTTGTGGCCAATGCGTGTGTGGAAGATAGTGGGATATGCCGTGCAAAGTGCGTGCATTAAGTTGCGGTCTGTCAAAGTGTGTGTGCATTAGAATGTGTGTAGATGGTGCTCTACTAGAGAACATTGTGTTTTTTGAAGGTGATGCTAAGAGGATTGGGGTGCTGTGAAAGCCCTGAGCTATAGTGAGGCTTGTGTTTGTGTGTTGGGCGTGTTCCCTATTCCCTTTCTCCATCTTCTAGTGCCCCCACTGAGGAGCACGCTGATTGCTCCCAGTTAAAGTGGAAGTAATTGTTTTTTTTTTGGGATAAAGGATGGCGGTGAGGAGCTATGGGCCGCTTTTCACAGGAGAAGAGAATCCAGATGAATGGATGGCCGATTTTGAGCTGTACATGCTGTCACTACGTATGCCGAATGAAGACAGCAAAATGCAGAGTTTTTCTTTGGTCATGCGGGGCAAAGCGAAGGTGTGGTTTGAAGCTTTGGAGGGTGAGCCGCGGCAGGCGTGGCCGGCTTTGCGAACAAGGTTTCTGCACAATTTTTGCAAAGAAGTCTCCCCACTTGACATGGATGCGAACCTCAAAGCTTTAAAGCAGGATGTAAGTGAAGATTTCAATTTGTTTTTGGATCAATTTGAAGTTTTTTGGGCGGAGTTAGTGACGGCTATGCAACTAGCCAATGGCGAATACTTCAAATTGGAAAAATTTATGGCGCGTTTGCATTCTAAAGTGCGAGAGAAAGTGGATTTTGAAAGCCCAGAAAACTACAACGGTGCGGTGGCGATTGCAAGGTCAAAGAGCAAGAAAATAAAAAAAAGATTGAGCAAGGCATGGTAGGCTACGAGATGGTGGCTCCTAGCCACCTGTAGAGTCCGCAAGCCGAAGTTCAAGTGGAGAATCAAGCAGGCAGAGGTGTAGCGGTGGTTCCACAACAATGGGTGCGCACTGTGCAGGATTTGTCTGAGCAGATGCAGGAGCTATGCTTGAGCGTGATGGATAGAGGAAAACCAAGAGGAGGAAGAGGTAGGGCTAAGCCACTACTAGGCAAGTGCTACAACTGCGGTGAAGAGGGCCACTATGCTCCAAACTGTCCATATCCACCAAGAGAGAGAGGAGGGATATACCTGCTCTTTGGCAGAGGTAGAGGGCAAGGGCAATTTGATGGTCAAAGAGAGCAAGCAATGGACAACCCTGCACCACCACCGCCCCCGCCGCTAGGTAATGATGATGTGCATAGGGTGAACATCATTGGTGTGGATAAGAAATAAGTGGATGTGCTGGCCAACAAGCAAGCTCGTGTGGAAAGAGAAACAGAGACGGAGTGGGAAGCTAGAGCCCATAAGGGTAAAGGGAAAGTGGATGCAAGTAAAGACCAAACGGAGACTAGCAAGAGGAGAAGGCGCTGCAAGATCAAGCAAGCGAATTTCTAGCTAGGTCGTGGTCATCCCGAATATGATTTGGTGAGTGATGTTCAAAATCGGAAAGCTAACATTACATTTGGGCAATTGCTAGCCTTAAACCCTAAGTTAAGAAGGCAATGGTCCACTAGTGTTAGCACAAGGCTTCCGCGAGTTCGGGGTGGGGTGCATGCAGTGGAGAATTTGGCCTTGAGAGTGGGAAATCCGGTGCATGTGCTTCCTCTCTTTGATGTGATCATTGAGAAGAGGATGCAGGTACAAGCGGATATAGATGGTGGAGCTCAAGTTTGTGTGATGAAGGAAGCGGCAATGAGGGATGCAATGTGTGAAGACCGTAGCCAAGGCAAATGTGCATATGAGGATGGCCAACCATGTTAAAGCTAGGTGTTTGGGCGTGCCTCAAGACGTAAAGGTGAAGGTGATGGGAATTGAGTGCCTCATCAACTTTTTTGTGATGAAAGAAGGTGATAATGCTTACCCTGTCATCTTGGGGAGGCCATGGCTTCTTGCAATAGGGGTCAAGCAGGATTGGGAGAGTGGGGTGTTCACCTTGCCTGACAAAGAGAAGGGGAGACAGATAGAGCTTGATCTGAGGATGAAAGAGAGCCATTTCCACCCTATGGCAGTAGAGGATGAAGATGATGAGACTACAAGCTACGATTACGAGTCAGAGACAACCTATGATGAAGGCTACACTACCACAGAAGAAGAGGAGAGCGGCGACAACATGTTGAGGATTGATGCGGATTTGTTTGGTGTCACCATAGAAGATCATCCAGTGGAAAAAGGTATGGAATATCATGTTCATGGCATAGGAGCATGGGAGGTGAATGAAATGTTAAGTGAGGACTTAACCAAATAGGAGATGAAAGGCTATGTTCAGTTGTGTGCATCTTACCCTTGTTTGTTTGCGACGGAATATAAGCATATGCAGGGTGCAAAAGGGGTGGAGCACAAGATAATCTTGAAGGAAGGGTATAAGTCGAAGGCACAGAAGCTAAGGATATTGGGTGAGATTCAACAAGAGGCTTTATGGTATGAGATTAACAAGCTTCTTGAAGCAGGTCTCATCTATCCCGTGAAAGAGTGAGAGTGGGTTTCACCCGTTGTTATCACCCCGAAGAAGAATGGGAAATGGCGAGTGTGTGTCGACTACAAGCCACTCAATGTGGCTACATCGAGGAATCATTACCCCTTGCTATTCCAAGATGATATCTTAAATCAGGTAGTTGGACATGAAAGGTATTCGATTATGGATGGGTTTTTTGGTTACTTCCAGATAGGTATTGCTCTCGAGGATTAGCTGAAGACTATGTTCATATCTCCATGGGGGTGCTTTACCTATCGTAGGATGCCCTTTGGTTTGATGAATGCCTACGCAACATTCCAAGAGTGGATGAATAAAGTGTTTGGATCGTACCTGGGTAAGTTAATTAGGGTTTTAATGGATGACATAGGGTGCTACAGTTCAAGGGTGGAGCACTTGTCAAAGCTAAGGCTGTGCTTCCAAAAGCTTGATGAAGAAGGTGGCCAATTGAACCCAAAGAAGTGCAAGTTAGCGCAACCTTGAGCTCATTTATTGGGTCATGTAGTGTCACAAAATGGTATAGAGGCTGATCCAGAGAAGGTGAAAGCTTTGGTGTTGATGGATCCACCATCAAGTGCTCTAGGTTTGGCTTTGTTTGTGCATAAGTTGAAGTATCTGTCAAGGTTTTTTTGGACGCTATCTCAATATGTGTACCCTCTACAAAAGATGGTCCAGCAGGTTCATGGTTTTCAGTGGAGTGAAGAGGCACACGATGCTTTTGACAGGGTGAAGGAGATTCTATGCCAATTGCCTATGGTGTGTCCTCCCAACCGCGAGGACGACTCCGATATTGCCATGATGGTAGGTACTGTCGCTATTGGAGCAGTGTTGCTGCAGAAGGTGGGTAGATCCTACAAGCCCATCTATTTTGAGAGCATGGTGATAAGTCCTGGGGAGATGGCCTACACCAAAGCGGAATAGTGGGTGATGGCTTTAGTTTTTGCTTGTAGGAAGTTTAAAGTGTATCTGATTGTGCGCAAGTTTTATGTGCTCACAGCTAACAATATTTTGCCCGAAGTGGTGTTACACTTGAAGCCAAGGAAGCAGATTATGAAGTGGGTGTTAGAGTTGTAGGAGTTCGAGTTTGAGTTCAAGGTTGACCACACTAGCAGGTCTCATCTGGTGGACATTTTGGTCAACAAGGGTGTTGATTTGCCAGTGTATCCTAGAGTGGTGCGAGATGGAGCTGGGGAAGAGCCTGATTTGGAAGAGGCTTTCATCATGTGGTTTGATGGAGCGTACAGGAGGGTGATGCAAAAAGTGGGAGGCAGTGTGGTGATTCAAGACCCACAAGGAAAATTCATTTTCTCTAAAGCTTACGATCTTGAGGAGGTCCACACCAACAATGAGGCAGAATACTTGACTCTCCACTTGGGGTTGAAGCAGTGTGTGGTGTTTGGTATATCCAGGCTCGTCATGAAAGGTGATGCCCTATTGATTATCAAGCAATTGTTGGGGCAATGGCAGGTAAAATGGGATTCCCTTAAGCATTGGTTTTTGCTATTAAAAAGTTGTTGAAGTTCTTTGAAGCCATACAGTTTAAGCATTTCAGGAGAGAGCAAAACCAAATGGCAGATCAGTTGGCTAGTAGCAGGATACAAGTACATGTTGCAGGGTTGTATGTAGCGCCAGCTACATATGCAGGAAGAGAGACTCTAAAGGAAGTCAATGACTTTTTAAGAACGGGCCAGTGCTCACCAAAGGTGTCAAAGTTGCAAAAAAAATCCTAGTGCAAAAATATCGTAGGTTCACTCTAGTTGGCAAGGATTTGATGGTCTATGGTCGAGATTGTATGTTAAGGCGGTTTCTCTACAAGAAGGAGATTGGCATGGTGTTAGAGCAATGTCATGAAGAGAGCGGGCATCAAGGAAAAGATCAGGTGGTGTTTCAAGTGCTGAGAGAAGGTTTCTGGTGGCCATCCATGGTGCGGGATACTCACTATTGGTGCAAAACTTGCCATGAATGCCAAGTTATAGGTGAGCGGAGGTTGATAAGGGAGTCACAAGGGGCCATCATAGCCTAGAATGCTTTTGAGAAGTGGGGTTAGACTCCATCGATCCACTCCCTAAGTTTGCAAGTGGTAAGAAATACATTGTGGTAGCCATTGACTACCTTACTAGGTGGGTTGAAGCCAAAGCAGTGAAGGAGATGAATGCGCATATAGTAGCCCAATTTGTATTTGATTGCATCTATTGTCGCTTTGGTGTGCCTTGGGTGCTTATTTCAGATAGAGGCCAAGGATTTTGAAGTAAGCCGATGCGTGCACTCATGGAGAAACTAGGCATCCAACACTGATTTTCTTCGCCGTATCATCCTCAGTGCAATGGTTTAGTAGAGAGTGCTAATGGGAAAATTGTAAAGATGTTGACGAAGTATGTGCACAGGCAGGTGACGGAGTGGAAGGCCAATCTATAGAAGTTTTTGTGGGCCTATAGAACTTCCTACAAGGTACCTACCAACTTCACATCGTTTGATCTGGTTTATGGAAAAGAAGCGGTGTTACCAATACATGCGCAGCTAGAAGCATTAAAGGGCATGTGGCGTGTCGATGCCACTCAGTAGGATGTGTTACAGGATTGAATCACTAGCCTTGAAGCATTGCAAATGGATAGAGAGGCGGCAACGGACTTCTATGTGAAGCAAAGGGAGAAGCGAGTGGCGAAGTTTAACAAGAGCTTACCCAACAAAGAGATACAGGAGGGTGATCTGGTCATGAAATATGAGAGTTACTTGGACTTTACTTTTCAAAATAAGTTCAAGAAGAAGTGGACGGGTCCGTAAAGGGTACATAAAGCCTTTCCAAATGGGACCTATCAGTTGGTGAGGGCTATAATGGTAGGCATGTTAGGCACAGGGTGAACGGTGTGCGGCTTAAGCTATATTTTGCCAGAGGGTTAGTGCCTGATGTGCATCAGATTGTTACTATGGGGGTTGGGCAACCAACCTAGGGGAAGATAGCATGGAGGGGAGATAGCACTTTGTACATACTTTGTACATAGCATGTACATATAGCCGTGTTTGTTGAGTTTGTTCAATGCTTGTTCAATGTTGCAGTTTTCACGTTCAATAAGCCAATGTGTGGTTGAGCATAAATGCTCAACAAGGTGGTTGGGCAATGATGGTGCATCTAAAGGGTGTCGATGCAAGATATAGTCACAGGTAAAGCTATGTATGCCTACAAGTACACATTGAGGTGCTAGAGCAGTTATCAAGTGCCACTACAGGTAAAGGGTTTGGGAAATGTATGCCCAATGTGGTTTTTAAGGAAAAAAAGGCTCTTGTTTGGGCTCAAAAAATTGGTAGCTAAAGGTGTCTAAAGGGTTTACATCATGTGCCAGAATGTAGTCTCCAGAGTGCTCTCCAGGCCGGGTTAAACGACTCGTCAAACGAAGCCATGGAGGGCAAGTTATGGCAGTCTAAAGGTCAAAGTGGTTCCCAAAACCCCGCCGGATTGGGCAGGCATAGTTTGATGATCAAGACTGATGTCAGTGGATATGCTTGAAGTGCTCAAGTTGTGGAGCATGCCGGTCTTTTTTCATTGGCAATCAGAGATTCGGAGTGCAAGTTATGGTCCTGTGAAGTTTTTGAGGGGGCATGTTCTGGTGTGTTCTGACCGCATCGATAGGCGTGCCGTTCAGTGGCATTCTGGGATTGCCAAAGTTTGCGGGAATAGTGTGCAACATGGAAGCCAACCGAAAGAAATGGCTCCTCAATCAGAGTCCGGTACAATGCGTTATGACAGGTCGAATGTGAGCAGTTATCACAGTCGGTGAGGATCTGAAAAATTATTTCCCGTTTTGGAAGCTGCCATTTGAGGCTGTGCGGATGTTGAAATGCCAAAACAGCCAAGGGATTTGAAACCCCAAATGCGAGCTATGGATAGGATTTTAGAGAAGGACGGTTGAGTTTGTAAACTGAAGATGGCATGCATTCAAAACTGGCAAAAAAAAAGGGAGTTTTTGGGTGGGAGTTGGAAGGGTTTTTTTGAGTTCAAATGTTGAAGCTGTGGACGATCTGCCACATGGCTCTGTATTATCCTATATGCAACCTGAAGCATGTGATAATCATGCTATTTATATGGGGTGGGATCTCCTTCATAGGCATCAAAGTTGGCAGTAACGAGCTCAAGGCATGTGCCGCCATGGAGGCCCGCTCTTTGGGGCTACTATAGCGCGCGTTGGTGTTTATGTTGTCCCATGGTGGTGCACCGGCATTTGCTAGTGGTCCCCTTGGTTGGTAATTTTGGTCGCTAGCGGCGTTGACTACCGGGTAATGATGATGTGGTAGCCCTAGTTGGGGGGCGCGTTCCCACAGTGGCCGATTCGGCTCCATCCAAAACTTTTGAAGACTAAGTGCCGGGGGCACTAGCGCGGTGTCCAAAACTTTTCGAAGGCTAAGTGACGAGGGCACTAGTGAGGTCCCTAGTGCCCCTGGCCCAAATGTGAGAAGACAAGACAAGAAGCCCCCACTAGCGATATCGCTAGGGGCCTCTCATATGTGTGTGAGAGAGAGAGAGAGAGTAAGAAGACTCTCAAATGGAAGTGGAAAAAGGATAAAAATGATAGAAAAATAAATTAAAAAAGAAGCTAGGTAGAGGGCACCGCCTCAAAGGTTGCCAAAAAAAGGCCATCCAATTGGACCAATGAGGAGAAAGCTACCCAGACGGATGGGAGAGTCCTCGTAAAAGAGTTTTTTTTAATGTAAAAGGGGCTTTTGAACACAGAGAAACCCGCGGAAGCCAAAAAGAAGAGTTTTTTGTACTGCTTGCCATGGTTTGGCACATGCAAGCTTGTAAACCACATTGTTGAGCAATTAAGCCCGTGATTGCTGTCTCCGATGTCCATTTCCCCCTTCCCCCCTCTCTATTCCGTTACTCTCGTGCTTGTATCCGCGGTGTTGTGTGTGTGTGTCAGTGTGTGTGCCCCACCAAACCGGCGGTGTTTTCTGTGGCAAAGGGAGAGAAAGAGAGCTATGCATGTGTGGAAGACAGTGGATATGCCAAGCAGAGTGTGTGCGTTAAGTTGCGGTCTGTCAAAGTGTGTGTGCATTGGAATGTGTGCAGACGATGCTCTGCTAGCGAACAATGTGTTTTGAGAGGATTGGGGTGTTGTGAAAGCCGTGAACTATAGTGAGGCCTGTGTTTGTGTGTTGGGCGTGTTCCCTATTCCCCCTCTCTAATGTGTACAAGTGGAGGATCAGAGATGATGCGTGAGGACAAAGTTGAAGTGCTCAAGTTGTGGAGCATGTCGATCTTCCTGGGTTGGCAATCAAAGTTTCAAAGAGAAAGTTATGGGCACTTGAAGTTTTCAAGGGGGCCAATTCTGGTATGTTTTGATCACCTCGGTATGCATGTTGACCGGTGATTTCTTGGGGTTGCCAAAGTTTGCAAGGATTATGCATAGCATGGTAGGCCAACCAAAAGAAATGGCTCCTCAATCAGAGTCATGTGCACCAAGTTCCTCAATAAGATTTTGCAAGGATTGTGCATAGCGTGGTAGGCCAACCGAAAGAGATGGCTCCTCAATTAGAGTCATGTGCACCAAGTTACAGCCGATCAAAGTTGGTAGCTAGCAGCAACGGGGAGAATTTTGGTGATTATTTTCCTTTTTTGGACGCAACGTTCGAGGCCGTCAAAAGGGAAAAATACAGAGTCAATGTGGAGGATGGAGGTCTGAGATACTAGCTCTCAGCTGGGCTTGACGGTTTGGACATAAGGATTTTGTGTCGGGAATGGCTAGGCTATGAAGGGATGCAAACAAAAGGGGTATATAGGCAAGCTTTGGACTATTTTTGTGACCTCCAAAGGGCGGGTTCACTCAATAAGCTGCCATGTGGCATGGGTTTATCCCATAGGCCTTTATGGGGATCCGAAACTTGGTGTATATATATAAAGCTGAGTGCTATAGTTGACATCGTGCGAGGAGGCATGGAGAGCTTGGCGATGGCGCATCTCCTACCTGCGCGCAGGCGTGGCCATGCAGCGCTATGCAATGCTTGATCTAGGCGATGGTGGTGGCTTACTGTGGCATCTGGTGGCGTTCTTCCACTGTTTGCCGATGGTGATGGCCGCGCCCATTTGGGCCCTTTCACACGGGGGACTGCGGCCCCCCACCCAAATTTTTGAAGATGACAATGCCCGAGGGAACTAGCAACCTCACTAGTGCCCCCGGTTCATGTATCTGAGAGAGGAAGTGAGAGAGAGTAAAGAGGCTCCCCCCTAGCGATATCGCGAGTGCAAGGGGGGCTCTCATGAGAGAGAGAGAGAACTCTCGAGGGCAAGTGAAGAGGGATAACAAAGAAAATGAAAAAAAAAGGTCAAGCTGAAGGCACCGCCTTCTAAAAAGGAGCGTCGAAATGGGCCAATAGGAAAGGGGCTTTAAAAAGTTGAATGGGCACCCTCATAAAAGGGTTTTTTTAAAATGTAAATGGGGCTTAGCGTGGCCAGCTCTGCAAGTGAGATTTCTACATGATTTTTGCAAGGAAGTATCCCCACTCGGCATGGATGCGAAGCTCAAAGCTTTGAAGCAGGATGTAAGTGAGGATTTTAATTTGTTTTTGGATTATTTTGAAGCATGTTGGGCGGAGTTAGCAACGGCTATGAAGCTAGCCAATGGCGAATACTTCAAATTGGAAAAGTTTATGGGGTGTTGGCATCCTAAAGGGAGGGAGAAAGTTGATTTTGAAAGCCCAAAGAATTACAATGGTGCAGTGGCGATTGCAAGGTCAAAGAGCGGGAAAATTAAGAATAAGATTGAGCAGGGCGTGGTAGGCTACGAGACGTTGGCTCCTAGCAATCCGCAGAGTCCTCAAGCTAAAGCTCAAGTGGAGAATCAAGCAAACCGAGGTGTAGCGGTGGTTCCATAGCAATGGGTATGAACAGTGCAGGATTTGTCTGAGCAGATGCAGGAGCTGTAGTTGAGCATGATGGACAAGCTGAGTCCCAGAGTCCTCAAGCTGAAGTTCAAGTGGAGAATCAAGCGAACTGAGATGTAGCGGTGGTTCTACAACAATGGGTACGAACAGTGCAAGATTTGTTTGAGCAGATGCAGGAGCTGCAATTGAGCATGATGGACAGAGGGCAACCAAGAGAAGAAAGAGGTAGAGCTAGGCCTCCACCTCGTTGATGCTACAATTGTGGTGAAGAGGGGCACTATGCTCCAGATATTCCACATCTGGCAAGGGAGAGAGGAGGAATATACCCGTTGTTTGGTAGAGGTAGAGGGCAGGGATAGTTTGATGTACAAAGAGAGCAAGTAGTGCAAAATCCTATCCCACCACCCCCGCCAGGTAATGATGAGGTTCATAGGGTTAATATCATTGGTGTTGAAAAACAAGAAGTGGATGTGTTGGCTAATAAGAGAGCGCATGCGGAAAGAGAGACAGAGACAGAGCACGATGCTAGAGCCCGTAAAGGTAAAGGAAAAGTGGATACAGATAAAGAGAAAGCAGAGACTAGCAAGAGGAGAAGGCATCACAAGATCAAGAAAAAAGACTTCTAGCTAGGTCGTGGGCATCTCGAGTATGATCTGGTGAGTGATGTTCAAAATCAAAAAGCTAACATTACATTTGGGTCATTTCTAGCCTTAAACCCCAAGCTAAGAAGGCAGTGGTCTACTAGCGTTAGCACGAGGCTTCCAAGAGTTCGAGGTGATGTGCATGCAGTGCAAAATTTGGTTAAGAGTGGGAAGTCCATTGCATGTGCTCCCTCTCATTGATGCATTCATTGAGAAAAAGATGCAGGTACATGCATATATAGATGGTGGAGCCTAGGTTTGTGTGATGACAGAAGCGGAAATGAGATGCAGGTGTCAAGACAATGGCTAAGGCAAAAGCGTATGAGGATGGCCAACCATGCTAAAGCGAGGTGTTTGGGCGTGGCTCAAGACGTAAGGTAAAGGTGATGGGGATTGAGTGCCTCATTGACTTTTTTGTGATGAAAGAAGGTGAATATGATTACCTTTTCATCTTGGAGAGGCCATGGCTGCTTGCAATAGGGGCCAAATAGGATTGGGAAAGCAGGGTTCTTACCTGCTTGACAAAGAGAAGGGGAGGAATATTGTGCTTGACTTGAGGACAAAGGAGAGCCATTTTCACCCTATGGGAGCAAAAGATAAAGATGATGAGACTACTAGCTATGAGTATGAGTTGGAGAAAATCTATGATGAAGGCTACACTACCACAGAGGAAGAGGAGAGCAACATGCTAAAGATTGAAGAGGATTTTCTTGGTGTCACCATAGAAGATCCTCCTATGGAGAAAGGTATGGAAGCTAATGTTCATGGTATAGGAGCAGAGGAGGTGGATGATATGTTAAGTGAGGACTTAACCAAGCAAGAGAAGGAAAGCTATGTTCAATTGTGTGCATCGTACCCTTGTTTGTTTGTGATGGAGTATAAGGATTTGTGGGGTGCAAAAGGAGTGGAGCAAAAGATCATCTTGAAGGAAGGGTGTAAGACAAAGGCGAAGAAGCTAAGGAGATTGGGAGAGATTCAATAGGAGGATTTGTGGTAGGAGATTAACAAGCTTCTTGAAGCAAGCCTCATTTATCCCATGAAGGAGTCAGAGTGGGTTTTGTCCATTGTCATCAAGCCAAAGAAGAATGGGAAATGGTGAGTGTGTGTTGATAATAAACCATTCAATGCGGCTACACAAAGGAATCACTACCCCTTGCCATTCCAGGACGAGATCTTAAATTAGGTAGTAGTTCATGAAAGGTATTCCATTATGGATGAGTTTTTCGGGTACTTCCACATGGGTATTTCTCTCAAGGATTAGCTAAAGACTATGTTCATATCTCCATGGGGATGCTTTACCTACTGCAGGATGCCCTTTGGTTTGATGAATGCCTATGCAACCTTCCAAGAGTGGATAAATAAGGTGTTCGGGCCATACTTAGGTAAGTTTATCAGAGTTTTTATGGATTGGGTGCTACAGTTGGAGGGCAGAGCATTTGTCAAAGCTAAGGTTATGTTTCGAAAGGCTTGATGAAGAAGGTGGTCAGTTGAACCCAAAGAAGTGCAAGTTGGCGCAGCCTCGAGCTCACTTATTGGGTCATGTAGTGTCGGAGAATGGTATAGAGTCCGATCCAGAGAAGGTAAAAGATTTGGTGTTGATGGAGCCTCTATCAAATGCTCAAGGTTTGGCTTCATTTGTGCATTAGTTGAAGTATTCGTTGAGGTTTTTTTGGATACTGTCGCAATATGTGTATCCTTTTCAAACACGTAAGGAGAGAGAAAAACCAAGTGGCAGACCAGCTAGCTAGCACCAGGATACAAGTACATGTTACAAGGTTCAAATGGATTGAAGATGCATAGGAAGTTTTTGACAAGGTAAAGGAGTTTTTGTGTCAGATACCTACGATGTGTCCTCCCAACCCCACGAGGAC
Source organism: Adiantum capillus-veneris (assembly GCF_014529385.1). Lineage (NCBI taxonomy): Eukaryota > Viridiplantae > Streptophyta > Polypodiopsida > Polypodiales > Pteridaceae > Adiantum > Adiantum capillus-veneris. The sequence continues at coordinate 144,621,632 of NC_140951.1, forward strand.
GACTTCTATATTGCTATGATGGTAGGTACTATCGCTATTGGAGCGGTGTTGCTGTAGAAGGTGGGTAGAAGCTACAAGCCCATCTATTTTGAGAGCAGGGTGATAAGTCCTAGGGAAATGACCTACACCAAAGCAGAGCAATGGGTGATGGCTTTGGATTTTGCATGCAAGAAGTTTAAGGTGTACCTAATTGTGCACAATTTTTATGTGCTTATGGCTAGCAATCTGTTGCGTGAAGTGGTATTGCATTTGAAGTCAGGGAAGCGTATCATGGAGTGGGTGTTGGAGTTACATGAGTTTGAGTTCGAGTTCAAGATTGACCATACTAGCAGGTCTCATTTAGTAGACATTTTGGTCAATAAGGGTGCCGACCTGCCATTATATCCTAGGGTGGTGCAAGAAGAAGCTGGAGAAGAGCATGACTTGGAAGAAGCTTTGGTCATGTGGTTTGATGGGCCGTATAGGAGAGTGATGCAGAAGGTAGGACGCGGAGTGGTGATTCAAGACCCACAAGGTAAAGTCATTTTTTCAAAAGCCTATGATCTTGAAGAGGTCCACACCAATAATGATGCGGAGTACTTGGCTCTCCATTTGGGGTTGAAGTAGTTTGTAGAATTTGGTATATCCAGGCTTGTGGTGAAAGGTGATGCGTTGTTGGTTATCAAGCAATTGTTAAGGCAATGGCAGGTAAAGCAAGATTCTCTCAAGCATTGATATCTTTCCATTAAGAAGCTATTGAAGCTCTTTGAAGCCATACAATTCAAACACGTAAGGAGAGAGCAAAACCAAGTGCCAAACTAGCTAGCTAGCAGCAGGATACAAGTACATGCTACATGGTTATATGTGGCGCGAGCTACATATGCAGGGAGAGAGACTCTCAAAGAAGTCAATGACTCTTTGAGCACGGGCCAGTGCTTGCCAGAGATGTCCAAGTTGCAAAAGAAGAGGCTTGTGCACACGGCTCGTGTCATAAAAACTAATATCTAACTTTCCCAAATGATTTTCTCATGTTAAACTGATCATTTAATATGGGGAGGTACCATGGGAGCAAAGGCTAGAATATTCGTAAGGCTACCAGACCGGTCTCAGCAGGGGATCCAAAGGAGGGAAAATAGGGATCCAAATGGGGATGGTCTGCCAAAGAGAAATGTGCACCAATGGAGTTTAAAAGGCCCTAAGGTTCAGCTCCATTAAGACTTCCAAAGGCTAAGGTTCCAAATTTTTAGTCTAAAATCCATAGGCCAAAGCTTAGGGAAATTCGATGGTAGTGGGAAGACGCAAAAGTCTTCCCACTAGCCTATTCTTGAGGGGGCGAGCCCTTTTCCTAGGGGATGAGAGAGAACACATCACACACACTCTCAAGCTTTTCCCTTTACACAAGAGGCATAAAGGACACATGTCAGGCTCCTAGGCCAGTTGCCCCCAATCATCCCTAAAAGCCTATTGGATGATCAAAGAGGTGGACCAATGAGAATTAAGCTAGAGTAAATTCAGCTTAATCATTTTAGAAATTCTTGATAAAAGAACCAATGGAAATGAAGCTCCCTAGAAGACTATTGGATAGTCTACCAAGGGGTCCAATGAGAATTAAGCTTGCTTAATTCCTATTGGCCAGTAGACTAAAAGGTCCAATGAGAGTTTACTTTAATTAAATTAATTACCTAAGATCTCACTAAAGGTGAAAGGAGGACACTTTTCACAAGGCTCTTGAATTTGCTCATTAATTCCTATTGGCTAAGCTTTACAAGAGCCAATAGGGTGTCAGCATGAGTAAAAGGGAAGAGGGGTCGACCAAGAAGAGGGAGAGAAGCTCATTTGGGCACACACAACTCCACACATACTCTCACAATTCATGTGTTGAGCCAAGAACTCCATCTCCTTCTCCAAGCATTGAGAAGTGGAGGCCTACACCAAAAACTCTTGGCTATGGAATGCAAATCCAACCAAGATCCAAGCTTCAATGGCATGCTCATCTCCTCTACCATCTTAATTACTAAGCTATGCTATGCTATAAGAGTGATTATGTGAGGAGAATACTTCTTTCTCATAAGATACTTCTTCTTCCTCTTCATCTTATCTCATTCCCTGCTAGCTCTCACCATCTTTGAAGGTGTGTGAAGTCTTGGGACTTAGACCATGAGGAAATTGATGTGTTTTCAAGCATAACTTGGTGCATGAAGCTTCCATCTTCATTGCACCAACAAGTTTTACCAAGGAACACAAAGTATTGTATTGTACAAAGTCTCTCTTGATGGGAGAAGCTATAATACAAATGCCTTTTGGAGGGGGGACCAACTCCATGTAAATCTAGTCCTCAAATGTTGTCAATTTCTCTATTTCTCTCTCTTTTTCAAGTATTGTTCATGCCAAACTAACTAGGTGTTATGATTATGTTTCTTTCTCCACCCAAGCACTCTCTCTATGCTCATTAGGAACTTGTTCTTAATGAAATTCTCACTATGTTAAGTTATTTTCCGCTACACATAAGTTGCTAGACCATTAAATATTACATTGGTATCAGAGCTATCAATTTCTCTTTTCTTGCTCAAGAAGAGAGGTCCTCAAGCTTGCTACAAATGGTTGGTGTTATTAATTGCAAAAGAGTTAGTAGAATAGGGATTTTTCATCCTTGAGGCATGCCCACTTTACTCACTTAATGAGGTATCACCGTTGAGAGCTATGGTCTTAATAATGGAGTCCTAGGGGGCTTGCCTATGGCTTAACCATTATTGAGCTATTAGAAGCTTGACAAGAACCAGTGCTCTCTTAAACCCTTTCTTCTATTCATTGCAATTAATGATATTCCGAGCCATAGGTATAGATGCTTGAGTGCTTATCTTTGAAAGTAAAGAGGATTAGTAACTAGGGTTTGAAGTGCCAAAGAACAAGTAAAAATTTACACCTAAAATTTGTTAGTATGGCTGACAATAGTAAAGAGAGTGAAATAAATGTTGATGGCTTTGATTTTGCTAATGATAGAGCAACTAATGATGCCCCTATGCTTGTAAACTATCTTGTTTCTAGGGCTTCAACAAGCCATGGGCAACCCATCCCTCTAAGGTGAAGTGCTACAACAATTACGCGCCAATGGGATTCTCCAAACCCCTCATCAAGAAGGAAGAGTGCCTTGGAAAGTTCCTTTCGAGGTTCCCAAAAGAGGGCTCTACAGTGAGAGAAGAAGAGGATCCGTACAAAGGGCTCAAAAGTTTACAGCTTGATGGGGCATCTCCCTCACAAAGGAGAGCCCAAGTTTCAATGGTAGAGCCCCCACCAAGAGAACGAGAAAGAAGTGAGTCTCCCACCACTCCGGTGGAGATGGCACCACAAAGACGGTGGGAAAAATGCTCTCCAACACCCCCTAAACAGAGAAGACCATCGCATAGCCCTCCTCACCATAATTCAAAGAGGGAAGAGAGAAAGCAAGAGAAGAAAAAGGTGAGAAAGAGGTCACCCTCTTCTCCATCTTCATCATCCTCCTCCTCTTCTGAAAAAAGTGATGGTGCTGCTTCCAAAGAGCCCAAGAGGAGAGGCCATAGGAAATCCTATGCCACTTGGAAGAGGTCGTCCAAGCTCAAAAAGTTCAAGGAGGGAGGAAAGAGTATCTCTTTTCTTACCTACGACGGCACCTTTGGTGCTACGGACAAAGTCTTGGCCTTTATCCAACAATTTGATGCGGCGTTTGGAGATGAGGGCTTCACGGAGTCCTCTAAGCTACGCCATGTAGCTATGAATTTTCAAAAGTCCGCCAAGCAATGGTGGTCTAGCCCATGAGAAAACGGTGAAGCTCCACGAACATGGAAAGCTTTAAGAGCTTCCATCATGAAGCAGTTTTTGGCTAGCGATGCCAAAGACAAAGTACTCACCGAATGGCAAAGCTTGAAGCTCTCTCCCTACAAATCTATTCACAAATACGTAGACAAGTTTTGGGATTTACATCTCAAAACCACTGTCTACATAAAGATAGATTTTGGAGAGCAAAAGCAAAAATTTTGTGCGGGCTTATCTGAGGATATGGTGGAGTATGTTAACTCCCAAATACCTCGCACCATATTTTGTGGTCATACACCATACCATGGTGGCTTCACAAATCAACTTCCAACAAGGGGCCAAGAGAAATCTTAGGCCCATGAAAATCAAGGATCGTAATGAGCCTAAGGGGAAGGAAAACATCCAAAAGTCTCCCAAGGGAAACTCCAACAACAACAAAGCTAAGGAGAAGGGAGTTTACAAAGGCAAAAATAAACTCTCTCCTGAAGAGCTAGAGCGTTATTGCAAGGATAACCGTTGTTTTAAATGCGGGGAGCAAGGGCATGCTTATCGTGCTTGCCCCCAAAAGAACACACACAATGAGCCTCCTAGAGCTTCCATAGTTGAAGTTCAAGAAGAGGATGCTCATCGCAAAGGATCTCCTCCATGCTATGCTTGGAAAAAGGTAAGAGAACATGATGCTGTCATTCTCTTTGACGCTGGCTCTACTCACAATTTCATATCCACGGAGTTGGCCACCAAGCTAGGCATCCAAGCCTATGAGCCGGGAGATATCCTACCAGCCGATGGTGCTTTAAAGGAACAAGAAGTCTTAGTTACTCCCTTAATTGGGAAATTGAGCCTCCATGTCCAAATATATGTGGACAAGGAGGATTTTTTCATCTCTGCCCTTAAGCATGAGGATGTAATCCTAGGGGCACCATGGTTTGATCGCATGGCTGCCGACATCAAGTTCCTTGAAAAGAAAATTTATTTTAAGTACAGGGTAAAAGACATGTACATAGATGCTAACAAGTCGGGTAACACCATACCCCTTGTACATAAGCAACCTTTTGATAAGTCAATAAAGAGGTCTATTTCCACGTACATGATTTTTGTTAAAAATTCTCAAAATGAACCAAAATGAGGGGAGGATGACCATGCAATTGAGCTTCTTCCAAGAAGCTCACCGCCTAATAAACCTCCTTATCGAGTTTCTCAAGCTCAACAAGAGGAGATTATGTGGTAAGTGCATGAGTTGGTTGAGAAAGATATGGTTAGGTCTAGCTCATCTCCATTTTGTTCACCAATTTTATTAGTGCAAAAGAAAGATGGCACATATCGTATGTGTCAACTATAGAGCACTAAATAGGATCACTATCAAGAATAGGCTTCCTGTTCCATAGGTAGAAGACCTATTTGATAAGCTACAAGGGTCGGCCTACTTTAGTAGGATTGACCTAAAAAGTGGCTATCACCAAATAAGGATCAAGACATTGTAAAAACCGCATTTCGCACTGCATTTGGTCTTTACGAATACATTGTCATGCCTTTTGGCTTGACCAATGCACCAACTACCTTCAACCGCATGATGGAGAAGCTATTTAGGCCTCACCGTGGTTTCACTGGAGTGTTCTTTGATGATATAATCATCTACTCCAATTCATTGGACAAACATAAGCAAACACCTCTAGGTAATTTTTCAAGTTTTGCGAGAGAATAGGCTTTTCATTAATCGAAAGCGAAGTGAATTTTTCTTACAAGAGATTCAGTAGTTAGGTCACATTATCTCTCAAGATGGCATCCAAATGGATCCATCAAAGTTAGAGGTAATAAAAGGATGGCCTAATCCAAGGAATCTGCATGAATTAAGAAGCTTTATAGGTATGTGTGCATACTATAGACGCTTCATGGAAAAGTTCTCACAAGTAGCAGGACCATTACATGACCTAACAAAGAAGAACGTTAAGTATACATGGTTTGCCAAGGAGAACAATTCTTTTGAAAATCTTATAGAGAAACTTATCTCTCAACCTGTGATTACACTGCCGGATCTCTCAAAGCCATTTGAGGTCCAATGCGACGCTTGTGGTGATTGTCTTGGAGATGTTTTTCTCCAAGAAGGGCACGCCATAGCATATGAAAGTCGAAGGCTCAACCCTGTTGTGCAAAATTTAGGGATCTACGAAAAGTAACTCTTGGCAGTTCTACATGCCTTAGACTCATGGAAGCACTATTTATTGGGGACTCCTTTCATTCTGCGAACAGATCACCAAAGCCTTAAGTACTTCATGATGCAGACCAAGATCTCCGACAAACAAATGAGGTGGGAAAATTTCCTTTTGCAATTTCATTTTCATATTGCTCACATTGCTGGCAAGCATAATCAAGTAGCCGATGCACTCTCATGACGACCGAGAGTGAATGCGGTATCTATAGCAACTCACAATGATCTATCTATCATGATATATGAGTATGCTATTGATCCCAATTTTAAAGATGTGATTTCAGCCCTTGAATTAGGGAAGAAAGAAGAACCATTTACCCTACAAGATGGTTATCTTCTCTATGGCAATAGGCTATGCGTTACTAACTCACTACGTGAGAAAGTAATGTATGAATCTCATGCTCCTCCTTATGCGGGGCATCGAGGGATTCAATCTACCTGAAGAGGGATAGAAACATACTTCTATTGGCCTACCATGAAAGCAAACATATAGGAGTATGTTTCGAGATGTGTGGTATGCCAAAAGACAAAGTTTGATAGAGGAAAGCAACCTGGTTTGCCTTTGCCAATCCCTGATTCACCATGGGAGAGCATATCCATGGATTTTATCTTTGGATTTCCCAAGTCTATCCATGGGAATATGGAAATATGGATGATAGTAGACATGTTTAGCAAACAAGCACATTTCATACCTATCAAAAAGACTATCAAAGCCCATCAAATGGCAACCCTCTTCATATCACAAATCTTCAAGTACCACGGCTTGCCAATGTCCATAGTGTGGGATAGAGATCGTAGAATGACCAGTAATTTCTGGAAGGGTCTCTTTGAGAATCTAGGTACAAGGCTAAAGTTCTCTTTGGCCTATCATCCACAAACGATGGCCAAAGTGAGATAGCTAACCTTACGATTCTTGATCTACTAAAAGCTTATGTCACAGAAGTAGATCAAAGGTCCCAATGGGAGAAGTACTTACCTTTAGTGGAGTATACCTACAATAACATTCTACATACTTCCATGGGAAAAGCACCTTTTGAGGTGATTGAGGGAAGAGAAAAAAGTTCCGTGCTACTTAAGGTACATGGGAAGATCTTCGCTGTAGATGAGTATAGCCAAGACCTACAAGAATATTTCCAAAAGATTAAGGATGCTATATCCATCTCACAGCAGAGGCAAAAGGATGCTGCTAATAAGCACAAAAGAGCTCTAGCCTTTAAGGAAAATGATTGGGTCTTGCTTAAGTTTCTCAGGGCTCGTCTAAGGCACACTACGGGCAAGAATCCTACGGGACACCAAAAGTACTATGCTAAGGTAGCAAAAAGGTACTATGGTCCCTTTTAGATTCTTAAGCCTATCAACGAGATGGCTTACCAATTGAAGTTGTCCACCATTGGCTCATACACAATGCTTTCCACGTGAGCCTACTAAAGCCTTACAAAGGAGAGCCACCCCAAGAAGCAACCATTGAAGACCCACCGGAGCTCGAGGACCAAGAAGAGGTGCTGTAGCCCAAGTCCATTATTTGACACAAGGACAAGGTATTGAGAGGCGGTAAGATTATCTGATGATATCTTATTAAGTTTAAGAACTATTCTTTTGAAGATGCTAGATGGATGCAAGGCATACAGTTAAAAGATAACCCAAACATTGTCAATGCTTACAATGATTCCCTAGAGTAAGCAAATGTAAATGTGTTTTAAATGAACAATGTTTTTGTCTTATAAGACTCTCTTTTTCTTTATTGTGCAATTTAAGAAGTATGCATGCTTAGGATCATGTTTGTGGAGACAACGTCTCCCAAACACCAAGTAGAGCTTGTCACTCTACTATGGAAGACTCATATGGACTAATGAGCAGACATGCTTGCGGCAGCTAAGTCTCTCAAGCACCAAATGGATTAGTCATCCATTTTGGAATGATGTCGTAGGGTAAAATAGGAATCCTCTACCCGCTAGCAAACGGACTAATGACTAGGCTTTATCTTCTCTACCTCATAGTCGAGGACGACTATGATTTCAAGAGAGAGATGATGTCATAAAAACTAATATCTAACTTTCCCAAATGATTTTCTCATGTTGAACTGATCATTTAATATGGGGAGGTACCAGAGGAGCAAAGGCTAGAATATTGGTAAGGCTGCCAGACCGGTCTCAGCAGGGGATCCAAAGGAGGGAAAATAGGGATCCAAATGGGGATGGTTTGCCAAAGAGCAATGTGTACCAATGGAGTTTAAAAGACCCTAAGGTTCAGCTCCATTAAGACTTCCAAAGGCTAAGGCTCCAAATTTTTAGTCTAAAGTCCATAGGCCAAAGCTTAGGGAAATTGGATGGTAGTGGGAAGACTCAAAAGTCTCCCCACTAGCCTAATCTTGAGGGGGCGAGCCCTTTTCGTAGGGGATGAGAGAGAACACACACGCACACACTCTCAAGCTTTGCCCTTTACACAAGAGGCATAAAGGACACATGTTAGGCTCCTAAGCTAGTTTCCCCCAATCATCCCTAAAAGCCTATTGGATGACCAATGTAACATTTAATGGGTAGTAACTTTATGTGTAGCGGAAATTACATAAACTTAGAGAGCATTTCATTAAGAATAGATTCCTAATGAGCATAGCATAGAGTTCTTGGTTGGAGAGAGAGAGAGAGAGAGAGAGAGAGAGAGAGAGAGAGAGAGAGAGAGAGAGAGAGAGAGAGAGAGAGAGAGAGCAATAAAATCATTACACCTAGTTAAAATTAGGCATGAACAATACTTCAAAAAGAGAAAGAAATTAAGCATTGACAACAGTTGAGGACCGGATGTACATGGAGCCGGTCCCCCTCCAAAAGGCTTTGTATTATAAGTTTCCCCCATCAAGGGAGACATTTTACAATACAAGAACTTGTGTTCCTTCAATTAATTTCTAGGGCCATGAATATGGAAGCTTGAAGAACCTAGAAACACTTAATTAAACACAACATCAATTCCTCGGTTGTCTCAGACCCAAGACCTCACACACCTTCGAAGATGGTGAGAGCTAGCGGGGTATGAGAGTAGATTGAGAGGAAAAAGAAGTAGTACTACGAGAAAGAAGTATTTCTCCTCACATAATTACTCTTATTAGCATAGATTAGCTTAGTAATTAGCATGGTAGAGGAGATGAGCAAGCATTGGAGCTTGACTCTTGGTTGGATTTGCATCACAAGACAAGAGTGTGTCGATGTAGGCTTCTATCTCACAAGCTTGGAGTAGGTGATGAGCTCTCCATTAAAGCTTGAGAAGAGATAGACTTTTCCTTGCTTCACACATGGTCTAGTGCGAGTGTGTGGTGAATAATGCCTTGCAAATTCAGCCCTTCTCTCACCTTGGTCGACCCCTCTTGCTATTTGCACACCCTGGCACCTCATTGGTCCTTGCCAGGCTTAGCCAATAGGATTTAGGTGGTCAAAGTGAGAGCCTTCTAGGATGTGTTCCTCTTTCCCCTTTAGAGAGAGCTGAATTAATTAGGTTAATTCAATTAAATCCCCATTGGACCTTTTCCCCTTCTGGCCAATAGGAATTAAGCAAGCCATTGGGCTGCTTAATTCCTATTGGACCCCTTGGTAGGCTATCCAATAATCATCCAGGAGTCTTAATTTTCATTGGTTCTTTTTATTAAGTGTTTTTAAATTAATTAGACTAAATTTACTCTAGCCTAATTCTCATTGGTCCACCTCTATGGTCACCCAATAGGATTTGAATACACTTTGGGGGCAACTGGCCTAGGCATCTAACATGTGTCCTTTATGCCCTTTGTGTAAAGGGGAAGCATTGAGTGTGTGTGTGTGTGTGTGTGTGTGTGTGTGTGTTTCTCTCACTTCTCTCTCTCTTCCCCTATCATTTGGGCTCGCCCCCTCCTCCTTAGGAGCATGTGAAGACTTTTGACCACCCCACAAAGCATCCAAATTTCCTAAGGATAACCATCTGGACCTTCACTTTGAAATTTTGGAACCTTAGCATTTTGGAAGTCTTAATGTGCTGCACCTTAAGGTCTTTGGAGCACATTCCTTGCACATTGCTCTTCTGCAGATGGTCCCCCTTTGGATCCCTATTTTCCCTCCTTTGGATCCCTACTATGACCAGTCTGCTAGCCTTGCCAATATTCTAGCTTTCTCTCCCTTGGTACTTCCCCATATTAAATGATCAGTTTAACATGAGAAAATCATGTAGGAGATCTAGATATTAGTTACTACGACATTACCTCTCTCTTGAAATCATAGTCGTCCTCGACTATCAGGCTGTAGCACCTCCTCTTGGTCCTTGATCTCTGGTGGGTCTTCAATGGTTGCTTCTTGGGGTGGTTCACCTTTGTAAGGCTTCAAGAGGCTCACGTGAAAAGCATTGTGTATGAGCCAGTGAGCGGGCAACTTGAGTTGGTAGGCCATCTCGTTGATAGGCCTAAGAATCTGGAAGGGACCATAGTACCTTTTTGCGAGCTTGGCATAGTACTTTTGGTGGCCAGTAGGATTCTTGCCCGTCGTGTGCCTTAACCGAGCCTTGGGAAACTTAAGCAAGACACAATCATTTTCCTTAAAGGCTTGAGCTCTTTTGTGCTTGTTAGCAGCATCCTTTTGCCTTTGCTGTGAGATAGAGATAGCATCCTTAATCCTTTGGAAGGATTCTTGTAGGTCTCGGCTATACTCATCTGCAGCGAAGATCTTCCCATGTACCTTAAGTAGCAAGGGACTTTTGGATCTTCCCTCTATCACCTCAAAAGGTTCTTTTCCCGTGGAAGTATGTATAGTGTTATTGTAAGCATACTCCACCAACGGTAAGTACTTCTCCCATTGTGACCTTTGATCTACTTCCGTTACATAGGCTTTTAGTAGATCAAGAATTGCTAGGTTTGCTATTTCACTTTGGCCATCCGTTTGAGGGTGATAAGCCGAAGAGAAATTAAGCCTTGTCCCTAAATTCTCAAAGAGACCCTTACAAAAATTACTAGTCATTCTATGATCTCTATCTGACACTATGGACATTGGCAAGCCGTGGTACTTGAAGATTTGTGAAATGAAGAGGGTTGCCATTTGATGGGCTTTGATAGTCTTCTTGACAGTATAAAATGAGCTTGTTTGCTAAACCTGTCTACTATCGTCCATATTCCCGTATTCCCATGGATAGACTTGGGCAATCCAAAGATGAAGTCCATGGATATGCTCTCCCATGGTGAATTAGGGATTGGCAAAGGTTTAAGCAAGCCAGGTTGCTTCCCCCTATCAAACTTCGTCTTTTGGCAAACCACACATTTCGAGACATACTCTTGTATGTTCGCTTTCATGGTGGGCCAATAGAAGTAGGTTTCTATCCCTCTTAGGGTAGCTTGAATCCCTTTATGCCCTGCATAAGGAGGAGCATGGGATTCGTACATCACTTTCTCACATAGTGAGCTAGTAACACACAACCTATTGCCATAGATAAGATAGCCATCTTGTAGGGTAAATGGCTCCTCTTTCTTCCCTAGTGCAAGGGCTGATATTACATCCTTGTAATTGGGATCATTAGCATACTCATCTATCATGACAGATAGATCATTGTGAGTAGCTATTGACACCGCATTCACTCTCGGTGGTCTTGAGAGTGCATCGGCTACAAGATTATGCTTGCCAGCAATGTGAGCAATATGAAAGTGAAACTATGAGAGGAAATTTTCCCACCTCATTTGTTTGTTGGAGAGCTTAGTCTATGTCATGAAGTACTTAAGGCTTTGGTGATCCGTTCATAGAATGAACGGAGTCCCCAATAAATAGTGCTTCCACGAGTCCAAGGCATGAAGAACTGCGAGGAGTTCCTTCTCATATATGCCTAGAGTTTGCTCAAGAGTGTCAAGCCTTCGACTCTTGTATGTGATGGCATGCCCTTCTTGGAGCAAAACATCCCCAAGGCAGTCACCACAAGCGTTGCATTGGACCTCAAATGGCTTTGAGAGGTCCGGTAGTGTAAGCACAGGTTGAGAGATGAGATTTTCCTTGAGCTTTTTGAAAGCATTATTTTCTTTAGGAGACCATGTAAACTTAATGTTCTTTTTAGTTAGTTCATGCAATGGTCCTACTATTAATGAGAATTTTTCTATAAAGCGTGTATAGTATGCACACATACTTATAAAGATTCTTAGTTCATGAAAATTCCTTGGGATAGGCCATTCTTTTATTACCTCTAACTTTGATGGATCCATTTGGATGCCATCTTGAGAGATAATGTGAACTAAATACTGACTTTCTTGCAAGAAAAATTCACTTTTCTTTCGATTTATGAAAATCCTATTCTCTCTCAGAACTTGAAGTATTACCTGGAGATGTCGCTTATGTTCATCCAAAGAGTTGGAGTAGATGATAATGTCATCGAAGAACACTCCAGTGTAGTTGCGATGAGGCCGGAATAGCTTCTCCATCATGCGGTTGAAGGTAGCTCGTGCATTGATCAAGCCAAAAGGCATGACAATGTACTCATAGAGACCAAACGTAGTGCAAAACGCGGTCTTCACTATGTCTTGATCCACTATCCTTATTTGATGGTAGCCACTTTTTAGGTCAATCCTACTGAAGTAGGTCGATCCTTGTAGCTTATCAAATAGGTCTTCTACCCGTGGAAGAGGAAACCTATTCTTGATAGTGATCCTATTTAGTGCCCTATAGTCGACACACATACGATATGTGCCATCTTTCTTTTGCACTAGTAGAACCGGTGAACAGAATGGAGATGAGCTAGGCCTAACCATGCCTTTCTCAACCAACTTATGCACTTGCCGCATAATCTCCTCTTGTTGAGCTTGAGAGACTCTATAAGGAGGCTTATTAGGTGGAGAACTTCCTAGAAGAAGTTCTACTGCATGGTCGTCATCCCCTCTTTTTGGAGGCGACTCTGTAGGGATATCGTCAATGAAAACATCTTGAAAGCCACTAAGGAAGTTAGACAACTCTAGTTCTTTTTCATTTTTCTCTTTATTTTCAATTGACAAATCATTAGGTTTGTTTTGAGAGTCTTTTACAAATATCATGTACGCGAAAATAGAGCTCTTTATTGACATGTCAAAAGCTTCTTTATGTACAAGGGGTATAGTGTGCCCCGACTCATTAGCATCTATATACATAGGCTTCTCCCTGTGCGTACATTAAATACGCCTTTAAGGGAACTTGATGTCGGTGGACATGCGATGAAACCATGGTGCACCTAAGATGACATCTTCATGTTTAAGAGGAGATATGAAAAAGTCCTCTTTATCTACATAAACTTGGACATCGATCCTAAGCTTCTCAATCAAGGGAGTAATTGAGGCCTCCTGTCCCTTAAAGACTCCTTCCGGGTTCACTTCGTCTCCCATTTCATATGCTTGGATGCCTAGCTTTGTGGCCAACTCCATGGAGATGAAGTTGTGAGTGGGGCCAGGGTCAAAGAGAATAAATGCATCGTGTTCTCTTACCTTTCCCCAAGCATAGCATAGTGGAGATCCTTTGCGATGAGCATCCTCTTTTTGAACTTCGACTATGGAAGCTCTAGGAGACTGATTGCGAGTGTTCTTTTGGGGGCATGCACGGTATACATGGCCTTGTTCCCCACATTTAAAGCAACGGTTATTCTTGCGATAACGCTCAAGCTCTTCAGGAGAGAGTTTGTTCTTACCCTTGTAGACTCCCTTCTCTTTAGCTTTATTGTTGCTAGTGTTGCCTTTAGGAGACTTTTGGACAGAGTCCTTCCCCTTTGGCTCGTTGTGGTCTTTGTTCTCCATGGGCTTAAGATTTCTCTTAGCCCCTTGTTGGAAATTGATGCGCGAAGCCAGCATGGTGTGGTGTATAACCGTATAAATAGTGCGGGGTCGTTGGGAGTTGACATACTCCACCATATCCTCGGATAGGCCCGCACCAAACTGTTGCTTCTGCTCTCCAAAATCTATCTTTTGGTAGACAATGGCTTTGAGATGGAGGTCCCAAAACTTGTCTACATACTTGTGTATAGATTCATATGGAGAGAGCTTCAAGCTCCGCCATTCGGTGAGCACTTTGTCTTTGGCATCGGTGGCCAAAAACTGGTTCAAAATGGAATCCCGTAGAGCTTTCCATGTTCGTGGAGCTTCACCGTTGGCACGTAGACTAGACCACCATTGGCGGGCATATTTTTGGAAATGCATGGCTACATGGCGTAGCTTGGAGGACTCCGTGAAGCCCTCGTCACCAAATGCCGCATCAAACTATTGGATGAAGGCCAAGACTTTATCCGTAGCACCAAAGGGGCTATCGTAGGTCAAAAAAGATATGCTCTTTCCTCCCTCTTTGAACTTTTTAAGCTTGGACAACCTCTTCCATGCGGCATAGGATTTCCTATGGCCTCTCCTTTTGTGCTCCTTGGGAGTTGCGCCATCAGTTTCTTCAAAAGATGATGAGAAGGATGAAGATGGAGAAGAGGGTGACCTCTTTCTTGCCTTTTTCTTCTCTTCTTTCCTCTCTTTCTTCTTAGAATTATGGCAAGAGGGACTAAGCGATAGTCTCCTCCGTTTAGGGGGAGTTGGAGAGCGTTTAGCTCGCCGTTTGCGTGGTGCCATCTCCGCCTCCCTCACGGCCTGGAATCAGCTCGCTGCCGGCCCTGCCGATGTCCGCCTCTTCACATCCCAATCTTCTGCTCCTACCTCGCTGCCTGGCTTTGCCCTCTTCATCTCCAATGACTCCACCTCTGAGCTCTTCTATCTCGACCTCAATAATCCAAATGGAGCTCCATGCCGCTCTCCTTCTTCCCCAACTGTGGGGCCAGCTCCCCCTGCCCCTCTCTCTCTCTCTCTCTCTCTCTCTCTCTCTCTCTCCCCCCCCCCCCCCCCCCCCCCCCCCCAAGGCAAAAGCGCCTGCACATGGGCAAGGAAAAATGGTGGGACCCTCTTTCTCTCTTGCTGTCACACTGCACTCATGCACTCAAAACACACTGTCAAAGGACAGCCGGACGAAGGAGGTTTTGCCATGTGTCAAGGGGAGGGTGCTTGAATACCCTCCCCCTTTATCTATAGTATAGATATAGATGGTGTTAACAACTAGGATTTCTTTTTCATTTTTCTTTGCTGTAGGGGTGCCTACCCCCTTCTTGTAAGGCTCTTTGTACCTTTTCATTTTATTAATTTCTAATTCCACACTTCCTCTTAGACTAGAAAAAAAACATTTGTCACTTTTTTTCTAGCAACTTACGTGTTTATTTATGAACTTCACAAAAAAAATACAAACAAGACACTTGCAAAATCTTGAGTCTTTCGTGTCTTTTTTTTTCCGCAAAACTCACAATTGTGAGTGGATAGTATTAACAACATCAGAAATATACAGCAACCTCAAGCTCAGACCGAGCCTTGAGGGTCAAAGGATTACAAGTTTTCTGCGAAACCACAACTACTCCTAGGCTTTACTTATTACAAGTTATCATCATGACATGTATGGTTCTAGACCAGCCCTTTGAGGCTTGTTTGCCTCCGATCATGTAGATCGTCACTCTGCTCTCTTGTATGATTTCACAAAAGCTTGCCACAACCAGATCCCCCTCAACACGTGGCAGTTCCTTGCTTGCCAAATATGGTGAAAGAAGTAGTACTTGATTATTTGAGTGCAAACAAGAAGAGCAAGACCACCCATCCTATTACTACCAAAGAACAGATCAGTCTTGAAGAACTTAATTTGCCATGTCCTTTGAATCCACTTGCATATTTTCCCAGCCATGCCACTGATAGCCTAGCATCCCATGAAAAGGTGGGCTAGGTCTTTGCTAGCTATTCTGCACCCCGAGCAACGATCGGACCCGATTCCTCTTTCTTGTATCTTTACGCCCGTCGTTGGCAAAGCACCCCACATCACTTTCCACATAAATATCTTCATATACTGCGGCCACCTTGGCTTCCAGATGTTCTCCATGACTCCGTCCCACCGGTTTTCCATCCAGTGCCTCTTCTATAATTTGTTGAGGGGGCTACACCAATTAGCCTTGTGCATTAATGCATAGTAAATGCCTTTAGAATGTGGTTTCCAAAAGAGGCTGCTCTCGGGCCATCTCCAAGCGTCCCATTCAAAATTGGATTCACAAATTGGCATCACCACCTTCTAAGATCTCAAAGCCATTCATTTGAAATTGGATTGCTATAAAGTCAACAGTTTTCCAGCACTTACTATTGCCATCCCAGAATTTCTCTATTCGAACGAGCCCCTTATTATTCACATTCCTGGTCATTTCTATCCAATAGGGGCTTTGCGGCGGCCCCAATATTTTAGAGAGCCAAGGGGACCAGTGCAAAATGGAGTTCTTAAAGTATCTGGTTACTTCCCCCCATTCCAAAACCTCTGCTGCTCTTTTGCACTTCCTCATCAATTCCCCTAAAAGTCCACCAGATCTAAGATAAGACCACTTCGGGGCTAGAAGTTTGTCGTGCATCACAACTCCCTTCCACTTTCCCCCTTTTGATCCCAGTTTTACTGCATCAAGCATTTCCTTGGTCATGATAGCCCAAGCTTGGCCTTGTTTAGCCAATGAGACCATAAATTTGGCACAAAGGGCCTCAGCATGGGATATAGAATTAAGAATGCCGAGCCCTCCTTGGTTTACCGGGTGAGCAACTACCTCCCATCTAGCCCACTGCCATGGTTGGGAGGTTTTCGTGCTGTTATTCCAAAGAAACCTTTTAACTGGTTTTAGGAATTCTTTCCAGTTACACTTAGCCATCTTGAGCACGGGGCTGAGGAAAGCAATATACGGGATCATATAAGAATTAATCACTCTAATCTGGCTTTGGAAGGGGAGGAGAACAAACTCCCATCTTCTCATTTTTTAGCTTATTTGTTCAAGGACCCATTGAAATCTTTGCCTGTGGGTTACGTCCACCCCTACAGGGGCTCCTAGGTGTCTGAATACACTCCCTTTTGAGATAATCTCTCCTATCCATACTGAAGGGTCAAAAGAGTAGTTCTCCGACAGGGAGATAAGTCTTGACTTCTCTATATTGCACTTGGATCCCGAGGCCACGGCAAATGTTTGCACAATCTCTAGAGCTCTTTTGACAACTTGAGGGCACGCCTTCAAGAATAGGAGCGAATCATCTG
This sequence comes from Adiantum capillus-veneris, assembly GCF_014529385.1. Lineage (NCBI taxonomy): Eukaryota > Viridiplantae > Streptophyta > Polypodiopsida > Polypodiales > Pteridaceae > Adiantum > Adiantum capillus-veneris. The sequence goes on from NC_140951.1 coordinate 144,638,672, forward strand.
CGAACATTTTGGCCAGTAGCTGGTCTTTGCCCAGTAATGCCAGGCTTTGAATCTCTCCCCGCGCAGCACTGGCTTTGAGCATCGTAATGAGAGGATGTGACCGGATGGCAAAAAGCAAGGGGGCCAGGGGACATCCTTGCTTAATAGACCTTTTAACCTCAAAAGCCCACAATTCTGTCACTGAACAGGAGCTCTGATTGGCTGCCAATGCCTAGTGTGCAAATGAGGCGACAAAGGTGAGGCCCAAAGCAGAGCTCCCATGAATTCTTCTATATAGGACCATTCTATTCTGTCATAGGCTTTGTCAAGGTCCAGCTGTAGCAAGATGCACTCTTGTTTGGAGAAGGATGCATACTCTATTCCTACCATTGCTGCCAAGATATTGTCATATATAGATCTCCCTTTAATAAACCCGTGTTGATGGGGAGAGATGATCCGACTCAGGAGGGGGGCAAGCCTGAGAGCTACCGCCTTGGCAATAATTTTGTATGCTACTGACATCATCGTAATGGGACGCCAGTGTTTAAGTTGAGAGCAGCAGATCTGTTTGGGGATGGGCTTGATAAGCCCTCTCTTAACACTTGCATCCAAAGACTCTTCGGAAACAGCTTGATTGGCCATCCGTGTGACTGGAGCCTTGAGATCATCCCAAAATTCCCCGTCAGTCCATCCCAACCGGGGGACTTTTCATTGCCAAGAGCTTTTAGTGCCATTGAGCATTCCTCTTCAGAGAAGGCCATTTCCATGCGGTTGGCTTCCTCCTAGGGCACCTTCTTTTCAACACTCCCAAGTAAAGACGCTCGGGCTTCTTCCACTTCCTGAGATTGGGTCTCTTGCTGGCCGATAATCTGACTGAGATATTTGAGCATAAGTCCAGCCATCTCATCTTGGTTTTGAATTGTATTCCCTTTCTCTCATCATCGAGCACTTGCACGCGGCCTTGACTCTTCCTCACTTTCAGAGCCCTAAAAAAATGTGCTTGGTTAGAAGGCTCTGGTTGAAGGAAAGTTTCCCTAGAGAGCAATCTCGCCTTCTTGATTTCCTCCAGCTGTTCGTTGGCCAAGTGAGATTTGGCTTCAAGCCATCCCTTGTGCTCATCCTCAGTAGCCAATCCGACAGCCTTCCTAGAGTCTAATTGTGCTACCTCCTCTGTGAGATGTTTGATATGTGCCTCATTGGCTTTTTTAACCTGAGGACCCGAAGTTTTGAATGCTTTTTGTACACTCCGAACAAATAGATTCCAAGCACTAGGTTTATTCATCCCCACATCTTTCTTGAGCTTTCCCAATGCTTTCTTGGTGATGCTTCTGAAGAGAGGGTCTTTGAACAGGTGTGTCCCTATAACAAGAATCTTTTTCTCCCCTCTCGAGGATTGTCCCCCCCCCCCCCCCCCCCCCCCCCCCCCCCCCTCCCCCTTTATCTTTCTTGAGTTGTAAGTGTAATGGAATGTGATCGAAAAGGCTTTTTGTTGAGATTACCTTCATTTCTAATGTCAATGAGATCCAGTCAGCTTGATGAGAGCAGTAACATCTGTCCAACCGGGAGGCAGTGCGGGCATATTGAAGGCTTGTGTAGGTGAATCCAGGCATGCTGTTCCATGGGCCCACTTCTCACATAAGCTCAGCCATTTAGACTTTTGTGAGCCAGCCAGTACATTGGCGGAGCCTGTTCTGTCCTTGCTTTTTTCGACCATATTGAAATCTCCAACCATCAGCCACTCCCCTTCGATCGGAGTATCCCTGAGTTGCATCCACAGTTTAGCTCTATCCTTTGCGTTGCAGGGCCGTATACATTTATAATGGTGATAGGTTGATCTTCCCATCTGATTCTAACACCAAGGACTCTTCCGGAGGGGTGGTTTAACACCACCTTTGGCTCCAAATCTATGTCAGCAATGAATAATACACCACTGAAACCGTCACTTCCTTCCCCATAGAAAATAAGTGTTTTTCCTACAGCCTGTTTCCTCTTGCTACGAGCATCCAAATGGTGCGCTTGGATCGCCCAGCAATTGACTGCCTTCTCTTTCTTCACTTCTTCCCAGAAGAGAGTGCCCTTCTTCCGGGTCTTTCGTGTCTTGAACTCTTCAAGGCTATGGAGGGGACATCCTATTTTGAAATTGTCATTAATGGGAGAGCCATAAGTCTCAATGCTCTTGACATTTGCACTCTTTTTGCATAAGATAGCCGAAAGTGTCAAAGCGTCTAGAGAGTTTGAAATTGGGAGTGTTATCCTGTCAATTTCACCCTTAGACTTTTGCAATGGACGGGGTGATGGTGTCCACGTTAACTTTTGCCTTAGACCCTCACCACAATGCAACGTTGAAAATGTGGCCTACCAAAGGCAATGAATGAGCACGTGCCCTTCTCACAAAGCATTAGGGTAAAGGGGCCATTATCAATAATGGGACACTCCCCGTTTATAAACCTTACCCCTCGGAAGTAACACGAGCAAGCTTTAGTAAGTGGACAACGTACGCTGATTTGGCGCAATCTGATTGGTAGTTAATGAGTTTGACACTCGAACAAAATTGGACTAGTGCTGGGGCAAGACAGTCCCTTTTGTTTTCACAAGCTGTTTTTGCATCGAACTTTGTGAACGCCTATCAAAAATCGTATGTGGTGCATCGCAATTGAAGAGCACAACTTCTGATGGAAGATCTCAGAGCCGCAGATCTAAGAAACCCTGAGATGCTCAAATCTATCAAGCACAAATCGTAGCATGCTCTGTGCAATTTGGGTGTCCTTTATGGGAAATTTACCCTAGAGGTGGTCAAACCATCAAGGGGGGACGTGTGGGTGTGTAAGGACCCGGAGCAAACCCTCACACACCTCTCTAACGTCAAGAAAAAAAGGCATAATAAGGCATTTGCACATGGTAGGGTTAAACCCTCACCTTTATTTGACACGACGTGGGTTGGATGGGATCGATGACGAAAGATGGATTTGAGGACACAGGGATCTCGCCCATAGCACAATAAAAACTAATCTCAAGATGCCAAGATTAGTGCGAGAAAAGCTAATCTCGAGATACGGCTCCTAATCTCGGGACACCCCAGTTCCTCATAGCTAGGAGTTGAACCCTTGCTAGTGAGGTGAGAGCCCAATGCCCTAACCATTGCGTCCACGTGCATATCTTGTTTTGGATGTGGAGCCATGTGGTTATAATTCCAAAAATACTAATCTTCGGATAAAAATAATTTCAAGATAAAAAATGATATTGGGATCCCGATATTAGTTTTGATAGAGCTTCGCACGAGATCAAGCAATGGGGTCTCCACTGCACGGGAACATTGATCCTATCCAACCCACCCCGTGATAGCTATAGATAAGGGGGGTAGACCTCTCCCTCTAATGTCAGCCCACCCCCAGCTCTTGATTCTTGACTCTCCCACAATTGGCAAAGTTACAATTCCCATTCTCTACCCCTGCCTTCTAGTGATGAGCTTGCAATTTTTTGAGTACAAAGTTTGAGTGAATATCAACACAATAAAACGATTGCTGATTTAACCACTCCCCTTTGATGTATGAAACAACTCTCAAAACCTCCCCAAGTTGCAATGGCATAGATCAATCTGCATGGGATGTCCTAATGACTAGTTCACTCTGCTCTAGTCGGCCTTGTATAGAGCTATCTTTTGGTGAAAAATAGGAAGCATCAGATAAAAGCACCCACAACCACCAATCACGTAAGGGAAAAGTTAAAGTTTTTACACTTGCTTCAATAAAAACAAGGTGAAAGGTGTCCAAAGGAGCTACCTTGGTTGGTTGAGTCTTTGTTCTCCGTGACCGGAGTCATGGGTTCAAAGGTAGCCAGGCAACACTGTGTGCTCATATGAACGTTTGTATCACCTCACACGAGATATGCGCGATTTGCTATTAAAAAAAACAAGGTGAAAGGTGCGCATTAGCATTATAAAACAATACTAGTATGTGACCCGCGCGTTGCTGCGGCCAAAGAAACATTGCCTCTATTCTCATAGGGCAATCTTCTCTTCCAAGTGGAACACTATCAATACTTTATTCCTACATACATAGTCTATTGCATTTCTAAAAGTGATGCATGACACAACCTCTTGATAGATTCTAACAAACATGAATGTATGTAAGATGTTGCAAAGCATTCCTTGATACCAAGCTTCATATCTTCTCATAGACATTATTTATCATGAGGTGCTAGCCCTTGTTCAACAAACTTAGGAGACCTCTCTACTTCTATGGGATGGGGAGAGAGAGAGAGAGAGAGAGAGAGAGAGAGAGAGAGTCCTCTTTTTGGTCTATCTTAATCTAGCAATGCTACCATGCTTGATTATATAGATTAGATAAGTTAGCATGGTGTAAAGAGATGAAAGCTTAGAGAAGTCAATGTAATCATAAAAATTTTCTTGAAAATGGAATGGGTT
>NC_140951.1:144650573-144830573 GCF_014529385.1 Adiantum capillus-veneris
TTTACATTTCCAAGAAGTCTTGTCATTTTTACATCATTTTTACATTTCTTATGACTGAAGTGAAATTCTATGTCCCTCCCAATAACTAAAACTATTATAAATATAGACAAAGTGCTAAGTTTTCTACTTTACATTTCTAAGAAGTCTTGTCATTTTTACATTTCTTAAGGTTTCTTTTGAAATGCACGAGAGTGTGACATGTAGATGCCTTCTTTTTGCTCAAAAATTTTAAGCTCCATTATAAAAGTATAAAAACGAAAAGGAACTAAAGTCGTGTAACTGATGAAAAGCTCTTAAATGAAATAAAATGAAAAGGAGGTAAAGTCATGTAACTAATTGATGTAAGGCCTTAAATGAAGGGACCATTGACAAACTAAATCGATTGAAGAATCCTTTTTTTTTTAACGAATACCCATATTATTTGGGATATGTGTATATTAGGAAAAACGAGGAAGATACATCACTATCCATGCATATATGCCATGGTGACTTAAGGACTAAACATACCCGGCTTTTTAACTTTTATAGGGAGCTAGTAGCTCATACAATGATAAACTTAATATACAACTATTGGGCCATCCAAGAGCACCATTTGGATGCTCATAGCAAGAGAAAGTAGGCTATAGGCAAGAAGATTGTATTCTATGGAGAAGGAAGTGATGGATTTAGTGGCGTCGTACTCATTACAGATAAAGATTTGGAGCCAAATATGGTTTTAAACCCCCCTCCAACAAATTCCTTGGTATTAGCATCAGGTGGGAAGATCAACCCCTTACCATTGTAAATGTTTATGAACCTTGCAATGCAAAGGATAGGGCTAAATTGTGGATGCATCTCAAAGATACTCCTATTGAAGGGGAGTGGCTGATGGTTGGGGATTTCAATATGGTTGAGAAAAGCAAGGACCAAACACGTTCCGACAGTATGTTGACTAGCAAAGAAAAGGCTAAATGGACAAGCCTGTGTGAGAAGTGGGCTATGTTTGACTTGTGAGACATCAGCCCATAGAACAACATGTCGGGTTTCTCCCACAATAGTCTCTAATATTCCTGCACAGCCTCCAGGCTTGACAGATGTTATTGTTCTCACCAAGCTGACTGGATCCTGCCCATGATAGAAATGAAGGTGATTACGACAAAAATCATGTTTGATCACATGCCCTTGCACATACAACTCAAGAAAGAGAAAGGAGAGGACCAAACCACGAGAGGAGAGAAAAAGTTGTTGATTACAGGGACACACCTATTTAAAGACCCTCTGTTCAGAAGCCTCACAAAGAAAGTGTTGGTTAAGCTCAAGAAAGATGTGAGTCTTAATAAACCTAATGCTTGGGATCTCTTTGCTCAAAGCATTCAAAAAGCAATTAAAACTTTGGGCCCTTGGATTAAAAAAGCCAAGGAGGCACATCTTAAGCATCTAACAGAGGAGGTCGCTCGACTAACCTCTAGGAAGGCTGATGAATTGGCTACCAAAGATGAGCATAAGCAGTGACTCAAAGCTAAATCTCACCTGGCTAATGAGCAGCTTGAAGAAATAACAAAGGCAAGATTGCTCTCCAGGGAAACCTTCCTGTAATGAGAGGTCTCTAATCAAGCACACTTCTTCAAGGCTCTGAAGGTTAAGAAGAACTGGGGTCAAGTTCAATTAATCTTTGATGAGAATGGGAGTACAGTCAAAACAAAGTAATTTAATTTTATATTCAAATAATTATAACAATTTTTATTCACTACTCTAAACAACCTTTTAAATAAACGAAATAAGAAATCCTACATAACAAAGGCAATTAACATAAATTATGTTACAAAGTATACTAAATTTATTCTTTTATAGTCTTTATAGATGTTGGTGTGTGTGTGTCTGCACATCAATTACCATGTACGTGTGTGCATGTGCACGAGTCTAAGTGTACCGGTTTGTGTGCTTGGAAGAGGGAGCATAACAACAACATAGTGTAGAGAAAGGGGGAGATGACTAGAGTTACGTGCATATATGTAGTGGTGCGTCCTCTCTCTCTCTCTCTCTCTCTCTCTCTCTCTCTCTCTCTCTCTCTCTCTCTACAAACTCAAAATGAGCTCGTGCGACAGGGTTTCAAAAGTTTTTTTGCCTCAGGTTTGCATCGATGTTACTATCAGTATATACCAACAGTGATATCGACGATGACATTTTGAAGAAAAGCATCGAGCGTCAACTATCGGTAGCTTTTGAATTGCCTAGTAGTGGAACACACTTAGGATCATCACACCACTCTTTTCTCGCCCTAGGAAGGTTTTGACCCCCAACTTATATATACACTAATGATCTTTGTCTTAGAGAACTCATTAATATTTTTTCATGTCTTGTGTGCCCTTAAGATTCTCCTTATCTTCCATCTTTGCAACTATATTTCCAACAATTGCTATCAAAGAAGGCTGCGACATCACGGGTAGTGTTGTCGTCACCCTTTTGGCTCACTTGCTCATGTTGTGGTGATAGTTGGTGAACATTTGTACGAGGGAGATGTGGAGTTTGGTGTTCTCAAAAATTTGATTTGGGCTCTTCTTGGCCTCCATTTCTACTACTGGCACTACTTCGTAAGTAATTATTTCCTTTACATAACTTTTTTGATGGGGAAGTTTTTTGCAAAACAAAGCACTTTGTGCAAAGAAGAACTCAATATTTATTGTAGACTATGAATAGATGGCAACAACAAATTAGGTGGAAATAACAATGGAAGTGACATGAGATGAGTCTTACCATGGCAATGCAAAAGAGAAGAGAATATATTGTTAAAGTTTTACAGATTAAATCTCACCCCACAAATTAACTTAACTTGCTATAAACGCGAAATTTATTGCCATAGAATAAAGAAATTGTTGCTCTAGAATGGATTTGAAATCTATTGACTTCTTGTATATCTTCCTAGAGCATGCTTATGGGTATGATGCAAGGGTGTAAAGGTCTTTTAAGGATAGCTCTTGCAATGAGGACAATAGCATACTAAGTAAGGGCCAAATTGAAGGTCTAAATAGGTCTGTTCAATCATGGTTGAGGTGCTTCATTAGGGGTATCTTACAAGATACCCTCTTGGATAAAAGGCAAAAGTCTCTCTCTTGTTTTGACACCTATGTAGTGATGCAAATCTTTTCTCGCTACAACAGATTGTGAGACTCTCTCTCTCTCTCTCTCTCTCTCTCTCTCAATGGTAGGACACAGCCTTCCTCCTTTTTGCGAGTGAAGGACCTCTCTCTCTCTCTCTCTCTCTCTCTCTCTCTCTTGCCGGCACCATTACCATATGAGGGTGTGGTTGATTAACTGAGAATAGCAATAGCTCGTGGTTGGTGGGGGTTAGTGGGCATGCTGAGTCATGCACCGGGTGCAAGAGAGAAATAGTGTATTGGGTAGTATCCAAGCTGTCTCCTCTCACAGGCTATCAACATGGGGGTAGCAAAAACCAACGCGGGGGGAGGTGGGGGGGTAAGCCATGCAAGCGTCGAGATTGGTAGTGGCGTCGACATGAGGGCAGCGGAAACCAATGTGGGGTAGGGCGATTGGGGAGTAAGCCATGTAGGCGATGATGGCAGTGGTGGAAATGTTGGCATCAATAGCTACGATGCACTGCTCATCTCTCTGAGCCTCACACGGCTCAGTCTGCACCAGTGTGCATGGAAGCAGATGCTCCCTCTGTGTCTCTGACCATCGCCAAGGGTGTGGCCAGCACCTGTCTCGCAAGTCAGGGTTGCCAAGGGAGATGAAGAGGGAGGGGATCAAAGATCAAAAACAATGAAGGGCTCCGTTGACATCTGCCATATGCAGCTGTAGAGAGAGAAGATTGTCCAGTGTGCGGCTACAGGGAGATAGGTATCAAGGCGAGGGAGGAAGGCATGGGTGCAGGAGACAGTGAAGTCACAGAGGGCAAGGGGGGTGATGGGGGAGGTGGACACGCTATCAGGTGTTTTCTAGATGGAGCATAAAGGTAGAAAATGATACCAAAAACCTTGCCAACTGGCCTCATGTACATACGTGCACATAGTGTTTTTGGTTGTTGGGAGTGACGTTGTAAAAATCATGTACAAAGGCTTGGTTTTGTCAGGCTTGTGTGCTGGAGTTTTTTGGTTAAATGAGCCTTTGAATGATGGTTTTAAAAGGGTTTTTCAGCCGTGCTTTACGGTTCGTCAATCGGGTTTATGCATCATGAGTTATGTCCATTCGAAGCAATCGATCTCTATTTAGAAGGTGGTTGCAGATGCATGCGAGGACGGGCAACTAGGATGACATGGTGGATTTAATTAGAAATGATTGAGTTAAATTTTTTTGGAGGTAGTTGAAGTTGCGAGCTCCTAGCCGTGCTTTACGGCGTCGCATTTGGTAGCCAGAGTCATGCGCTACGCCTCCGAGGAGGTTGCCCAGGTTGGGGGTGAAACAAAAAAGACAGGTTTATGGGTGGGGAAGTTGGAGAGATTGGGGAGAGCATGCCACGTTGTCGTGCTGATTTGCGGTCACGGGGTGAAAGACCAATATTGAAAGACATTTGGAAGTTTTTATCAAATAATGATTTATGCTAAGATTTGATTATGTCATCAGATGCTTGATATGTATGCTAAATGTGGTTTTCAAAGGCCAAAAAGGCTCCATTGGGAGCTAAATAGGGTGATTGTCAAAAGTGCCCAAAGTAATGTGGTGCTTGACATGCTTTTCATGATGGTCCAGACGGCTCGTCAAATGGAGCCCTAGAGAGCAAGTTATGGGAGTTTTAGTACAAGAGTGGCTTCCAGATCCCCAGCGGATTGGACAAATGCAAATGGGCAGTCATGAGTGATGCAAGTGGATAGACCTGTAGTGCTTGCGATATGGAACATGCCGGTCTTCTCGGATCAGGAGTCAAAAGCTCAGAGGGCAAGTTATGGACAGCTAAAGATTTCACGGGGGCCAGTTCTAGAAGGTTTTGGCCGCATCGAAAGGCAGGCCATCTGGCATTTTCTTGAGCTTGGCAACAGTAATCAAGCTACGCAGGTACGCATACAAGTATTTTTTTTGCTCCTCCATAAAAGGTACAATTGGACAAGGTCCATTATCTGTGCATGGTCGACAAGGTCGACTTTCTTTTGCTATGACATTTGTTTGTTAGCATAAATATCCTTTAGCTATGAGCTCTCAGGAACTCCATAAGTGGTTAAGGGAAGGAAGGCTTCCAATTTGGCATCTTGCAGGACGGTGCTCACTACTGCTGCTCGCCCCCCTCCCCCCCCCCCCCTTTGCTGTTGCGCCATCGCTCTCCTCCCCCCCCCGTCCCTCCCCCCACTGCCCCTTCGCTGCCCCCCCACCCCCTTCAGCCCCTGCGCACTGCCTCTCAACCCACCCGCTGCCCCCCCCTATCTGCGCGCGTTGCCCCGTTAGTTGCCCCCCCCTGTTTGCGCGCTGCCCTCCTCTTGCTCTGCCCTCCCCGCTCCATCCCCCCCGCTCGTTGCTGCTTGTGCACCCGCACATTGCAGAGCTGCCCTCTTTGCCCTCGCTGTCTCCTCATCGCGCCCCCCCCCTTCCTCTTCGCTCCCGAAGGCCCTCTGCACCTGGCTCGGCAGCACTTTCTCTTCCGAAAAGTGCCTGGCTGACTTGTTTGCAGGTTTCTTCTTCGCCGCCCGCTTCTTCGACTTAGCAGTAGACACAGATGGAGGCTCCAGCTTCACCTCAGAGGGACTCGCCTGAAGCCCCCTCGCCCGACCCCGCTGAGCCCACCATTCGACTTGCTCTTACGCCGGCAGAGCAAGCGAGCCTTGCCACAGAGGTAGAACGCTTGCAGGCGACTTCTGTCATCTGCAAGGTTCTCGGCACTCGTCCCAGAAGAGGAGTGCTGCGAGACCTTCTCCAGGCCCGCCTCCTCGCAGAGGTGGGCAAGATCTTGGATGTCCAGATTCTCGGACGGGGGTACTACCAGATTGAGTTCGAGACTTCCGAGATGGCCTCCAAGGTCATAGCTATGAGTCCATTGGCCATCCGAGCAGCACGCGCCCACTTTCGACAGTGGCGACATGGTTTTGACCCGTCTTCGGATGTGCTAGTAGAGGAGGCGGACATCCCCATCTCAGTCTGCTTTCCGGGTTTACGGAGGGAGTACCTTCCACTTCTCTCCAGGATTGGCTCCGCCATCGGAACTGTCCTGGAGACACCTCGTACGGCAGCATCAGTAGCTGCCAAGGCGGCTGGCATCCCTTCAGTTCGAGTTTTGGTCAGAGATACCCACACGCTCCCGAAGGTTATCCTTCTGCCTCGGGTGAGTGGGGGTTGGTTTAGACAGAGTGTGGAGTACTCGGGTCTCCCGAACCAGTGCTTCATTTGCAGATAGATGGGCCACCTAGCGAAGGCCTGTCCACGGAGGAGACCACGACCCGCACCCCAGCCTCAGCCCCAGCCTACCAAGGCTGGGCCACAGCCACAGCCAGCGACACAGAGCACAAATTCAGTGCCACCCTCCGAGCTTGGGGCTCCAGCGGAGGAGGGGTGGCAGCAGGTCCGTGGCCGTCGACGCCAGGGGCCACAGCGACAGCCTGGCACTCAGAGTGGCCCCCAGGTGCCTACTCAGCAGTAGTGGGTTCCCACGGGGAACCGCTTTGGTCCTCTTGAGCAGGAGGATCCCCCTACGCCAGCCTCCACCTCCGCTTCACCCTCGCCAGCCGCTCCGCCTTCCGATCTCCCCTCCTCCTCCTCATGCCCTCCCCCGCCCTCTGCTACCGCTCACTCCCCACCTCGCCCCCCCCATGTCTCTGCCGCCCCACCCCGCTTCTCCTCTCCCCCGCCCCCCCCAGCCCCTTCTCCCCCTCCTCCTGCTTCAGTACCACAGTCGGCTCAGGAGACTGGACCCTTGCCGGCGGCCAGGAGATCTCTTGGCAGCGCCTTCGCCACGAGTCGCCTAGCGAGAGAGGGTCAGCCCTTCATGCGGCCCCCATTGCAGATTCAGACATCTCCTCTTGCAGCTATCCCTCGTGGTTTGACGAGCTTTGACCTCCGACGCCGCTGGGATTTCTTCGATTACGGGTTTACTCGTTTTCTTGGCGATTCCGCAGCAGACCACGAGGCAGCCTGCTTCAGAGTCCACGCTTTGTTCCTCGCCGCTAGGGGGACAGAGGCCTTGGACTCAGCAGTTAGTTTCTCCTTCCCCCTCTGTGGCAGGACTGAGACAGAGTGGTCCCTCGACTCAGTGGTGGGATGGTTGCATACACAGGTTCTCGAGTTCTCTCACCACATGGGAGAACTTGGCGTTACAGATTTGCTACAGACTTTGTGGCCACTGGCCAAGTTTGCGGTGACACCCCCAGATTCAGCAGGATGTAGACACATTGTGGTGTACTTTTTTGCTGATACACAGTGTTTGCCTTGCTATGTATTCATTCATGAGGACTCCTGGACAGAGGAGGTTGCTTTACGCACGGCTCGCTCTACTTGGGCTTGGACCAGGCACTCACTGCAGTCTCGCCTATCTAGAGGACGCTCGGATGCGGATTACTCCCCATCCAAGCCTGGTTCGAAGATAGCTCGTCTTGCTGCTGCGGCAGCATCTGTTCTCTCTCGCTCCCCATGAGGATCGTCTCGTGGAACGTGCAGGGACTAGGTGGGCCCCAGTTTCAGCGACAGCGAGGCCGATTGCGTCAGGAGCTTCAGCGTTGCCTTGTGGGAGGAGAGATTGATCTCCTTATGCTTCAGGAGCACCATTTGTCTGAGAGCCGCATTCGGCGATGTGGTCAGATTTTGCGTGGGCGCTATGATACCTTTTGGTCAGCTGCTTTTGGACCTGGAGGCATCCAAGGTGGGGTATGTATGACTATTGCGGACTCATTACAGCAGGCCATTGTGGGCAGAGGGATTATTGTACCAGGCAGGGCTCAGTGGATTACTATGCAGGTTCAGGGTAGCCTTGTGGGTTTCCTGAACATCTATGCGCCCAATGTGGCGAGTGCTCGTGCAGAGTTTTGGTCACAGATTGTTGAGTCTTTGCCACAGGTTGACCAGTGGTGTGTAGGAGGGGACTTCAACATGTTGGAGGACCCTTCTGATAGGATCGGAGGCAGCCATGCTACTTTGCATGGAGTCGAGTTAGCAGCTTGGGAGAGGTTTTGTATGATGTTGAGGGTCTCGGATACATGGCAGCATTCTGACTTTGTGAGGCCTCCAGAGAGTCTTGCCTTCTCTAGATCGGACCGTAGAGTGGGAGGAGTGAATCTATCGCGCATAGATCGCTTCTACACTAGTGACCACTTCAGTGACTTGGGGGGATCAGTGGGCATCCTGGCAGGGACATCCTTCTCGGACCATGCACCAGTGATCCTCACAGTGGCAGACAGGCAGAGGAGTGGGAGCACGATGCCTCGCATCCCAGAGCGGGTCTTGCTGGACTCAGCACTCAGAGAGAGGGTCGAGGCTCTATGGACAGAGGGCATGGACAGCCAGGCTCCACCTGCAGACAGAGTGGCCTCAGGCCTAGCTCAGCTTAGCCACTTCTTTCTCCAGGAGTCTTTGGCTCGACGGGCTGCAGCGAGAGAGGAGGAGCAGCATCTCAGACGAGGCATTGCTTCACTACAGAGGATGCAGGAGCAGCATCCAGATAGTCCATGGTTGGAGGAGCAGCTACAACAGGCTCGACAGGAGCTTGTTTGCACAGAGGAGAGGCGCCATGAGTTTGCCTTCCACCGACAGGCATCTCAGTGGACTCAGGTGGGTGACAGAGTGACAGGTGTTTTTTTTGAGACAGTGGGACCTCGGCACTCGCATGCCAAGGTCAATCAGTTGAGGAGACCCGATGGGTCAGTTGTTTGTGAGCCAGAGGATATGCGTGCAGTTGCTACTGACTTTTACCGTGAGCTACTATCGGCTAAGCCCGAGTCAGAGAGACAGGATGCATGCAGGGAGCAGGTTTGGGCACAGATGCCTTGTCTTGTGACTGAGGAGATGCGGAAGAGGCTTGAGTTACCTCTTCAGCTTGAGGAGCTGCACACGGCTCTTAGGGCCCTCCCTCGTGGTAGCTGTCCAGGTAAGGATGGGCTGACTTTCAGCTTCTTCTTGGAGTACTGGGACCTGCTTGGCCCAGATCTTTGTAGTGCCTTTCAGTACATTCTGCACACAGGAGTGATGTCGGATAGCATGAGTGAGGGCCTGATTTACCTCATTCCAAAGGAGGGTGGCTCCTTGGATGAGATGCGACAGTGGCATCCCATCACCATTCTCAACTCAGCCTACAAAATTCTTGCCAAGGCTCTGAGTTTGAGGATTCAACCACTTTTGGAGAGCCTTTTACATGGGACTCAGACAGGTTTTGTCAAGGAACGCAGTATCCTTGACAACATCTTCACTTTTTGGGAGGCTTCTGCCCTTGCACGGCTCCGTGGGGAGGACCTTGTGATTCTTCTTCTCGATTTTGAGAAAGCATACGACAGAGTTGACTGGGACTTTCTAGAGGGCACGCTACGCAGGATGGGCTTCTCAGAGGCTTGGATCAGAGGGGTGTCAGCTTTGTACAGAGAGGCCCACAGTCAGGTGCTTTTGGCAGGAGGTAGAGGTGAGCGCTTCATGCTCACACGATCGGTCAGACGGGGTTGTCCTCTTGCCCCCTTTCTCTTTCTGTTCTATGCGGAGGCGATGAGCAGATTTTTGGTGTCACAGCAGGTTGGTTTGAGGGGCTTAGCACTCCCTATACGGGGAGATGAGCTTCTGGACGCTGAGTTTGCCGACGACTCAGCCTTGTACTTAGAGGGCCAGGAGGCCAATTTACACAGATGTGGGCAGGCTTTGGAGACCTTCTGCTGTGCATCGGGCGCACTGATCAACTGGAGAAAGACAGTGGCTTTCTCAGTTGGTAGTGCTCCTGTGCCAGATTGGATGCCAGGAGAGGGTTTCAGGTGGATTCCTCTAGGGACTGCAGTTCGGTACTTGGGTTGTCAGGTTGGTTTGGATTTGTTCCCCGAGCAGCAGATTGCTCCTCTTCTCCTGTCCATCAGGAGAAAGCTGTTACATTGGAGCTCAGCACGACTTTCGCTGGCTGGTAGAGTAGTAGTTGCCAACCAGGTGTTGTTGGCGACTATGTGGTACATCACTTCTTGCTGGATCTTCTCGAGTTCTTGCATCAGCCAGGTAGAGAGGCTGATCAGGAACTTCCTTTGGTCTGGTCGCGACACTCAAATTGCCCGAGCCAAGGTGGCTTGGTCGGTCATCACACTTCCTTGTTCTCAGGGAGGGCTTGGGATCATTGATCCAGCACAGCAGAGCAGAGCCCTTCTTGGGAAGTTCGTCGTCAAAGGACTTCTTCCAGGCGAGGAGCCCTCGAAGGAGTTCTTCTTGCAGAGGCTTCGTGCCAGGGTGCCTCAGGCAGGAGGCCCTTGGCAACCTTCGACCAGATGGATCTTTACAGAGTTGCGCCGAGTTGGTTTGAGCAGGAGACTGGAGGACCGATTCGCTGTGAGTTTGCTTCGGGCTTGGGAGCTATTGCGGCGTGGCCTAGAGCAGCGACAGCCGACGTGCACGGAGGAGCGCCTACGGCAGCCCCTCGTCTGGAACCCCATGGTTAGCACTCAGAGAGGCCATTTGGTTGGGAGTAGGCCTCATGTTTCTTGGGGTCCCATGGCAGCACGTCCAATGCGCTCTCTAGGTGACTGGCTTGAGTTCACAGGTTTGTCAGAGGAGGTGCAGGTTGTCCAGCTACAGGGCATGAGAGGGGTTCAGAGCATGTGTCAGGACATCTTAGAGTCACTTCCAGCTGATTGGCTCACGCCTCTCGAGCCAGTAGCACCCCGGTGGATGGGAGCCTTCACACGACTGGAGGTTCTCACTTCAATCAGGGCTTGCTCAGAGACTGTCCCAGCCCTGTTCTTCGAGCTTCAGGGTGGGGGACAATTACAGAGAGTTGCAGTAGAGGCCCCGCAGGTAGCAGAGTGTAGTTTCCAGAGGATCCGAGTTGTGGGCATCTGTGGGAGGACTTGCGTCATAGACCCTGACCCAGCAGCTCTTGAGACAGGACACTGGAGGCTATGGGCTTGGGAGTGATGTCCCACTGGCACGAGTACAGTGGGATGCTGGTGAGTGGCTATGGAGGGACCCATTCTCTTCTGCAGACCGCCCAGGAGTCCCTTTCTTTTAGTACACTGTTCGGCTTGGACGTCATATACTTGCAGCACAGAGAGAGGCCCACCCCGCTACAGCACGTCATTGGCAGCAGGAGGGTCTCACAGTTGAGTTCTTGGCAGCTTTTTGGCAGAGGCTGTGGGACTCCAGACAGCCGAGGCGCGTCACCTTGTTCCAGTGGTTGGTTGCACACAGAACCACAGCAGTAGGGAGCTGGCTTGTACATAGTGGTCTCTCGGCCGCATGTACAGCCTGTGACCAGTTGGTGGAGAGTCAGCGACACTGTCTTTGGGACTGTCCCTCGGCCCAGCAGGTGTGGCTACGAGTTCTTCGGCTGATGCCTGCCCTCTCCACGGCTCGACAGTACACTTGGGGGGCGGCGGCTTGGTCCACCCTCACGGGCCCGGCACTTCAGTTTGAGCTATCTTCCACCAGCAGGATGATAGTGATACAAGGGGGTCGACCTACACTCCAGCCTGCTACAGACCTTACTCCAGAGGAGTGGAGCAGTGAGAGAGCGGAGTGTTGGGAGCTCATCAGCGGCCTAGCTCTCTGGTTCATCTGGCGGGCCCGTTGTTTCCGCATCTTTGAGGCTCGCCTTGTACCACCAGCAGAGACTGTTCGTGACTTTTGGCTAGAGCTGATCCATACTCTCAGAGGACAGCTTGAGGGACTACAGGGCAGCTCCGACCGCATGCGGGAGCGCCGCGAGGCTTTCCTTCGTCTCTGGCGCCCTGGGCCGTTTTACTCCATGGTCCAGGGGGTGCTCAGATGGCACTACTGTCCACCTGTGTGGCTTTTCCCTCTACATTAAGATTTTCCCATCTGGATTATGCTATCAAAATAAAAATTTGGAGGAATTTGTCAGTTTGTCTGCGTGCTAATTCATTACATGCCACGAAGGTGTACATGATACACGCGACAACTCTCTCTCACCCAGCAGCATAGGCTAGGAGCCGGATGGGAATGAGAGTTTCCATCAAAGTTTAGGACCACTGGTTACAATAGGACGACTAGGTTAAGACAATTTTAAGCTTTGCATTTGCTTTGGAAAGAATTGTCTGTTGTGCAAAGCAACATGTTTTTCCAGCTGAGGCAAGGCTTCTAATTCGTGCTACAATATTGCTTATTGACTTTGGCATCAAGAGCAGTGGAAAACAAGTTTGTGGAACTGGAATAAATAGGATATCATCCCATAGAATCTCTACTAGTCTAGCCGATGCAAGGCACTTATGGTGTTGGCTTTTATGTTTGAGGCATCACAGTAGCCAAGGGCTTACACTTTTGCATGCAAGGCATGCTAACCAGGAGGAATGAAATTCATTGCCTCATGGATTACGCTTCCGCTATAACACCAGCCACTCTATCAAGGACAACATTGGTTATAACTTATGGATTGTTTAACATGATTTTCTTTTTGGTTGCTGTCACCGCACAACAACACTAAAAGGAACCTACATGTAGGACTTCATTCATAGGCAAAGTGTCATACTTAAGTCCTCCTCATACAGTCACGACTTCTACAAGGTAGGTGCATCCGGATGTGATTTTTGTTACCTCTCTCGATGAGAGCGTCATACATGCAGATTGTTGCATGCTTATAGGATAAGCTGCACGCTACGCATAAGATGCACACGAGCATGGGCGCAACATATACAAGGTAGTAACTTAAGGAAAGTTCCTAGCCGAGCATTCTCTTTCTCTCACTT
The DNA here is from genome assembly GCF_014529385.1 of Adiantum capillus-veneris. NCBI lineage: Eukaryota > Viridiplantae > Streptophyta > Polypodiopsida > Polypodiales > Pteridaceae > Adiantum > Adiantum capillus-veneris. Next base: position 144,663,362 of record NC_140951.1, read on the forward strand.
TCTTATTTCTCTTGAAGAATAATGAAAACTTTTTAAGAATCTTTTGATACATGTTTTGCTTGTGAGTTAGCCTGAGCCAAGGTGCTCTAACTCTCAGCTAGAAATTGGCCAAGATGCCATCCAAATTAGTCTTCATCGGTTCGTCAATTGAACACTCATTGACATAAGGGCTATGAGCTATACATGTTGGCTAAGAGCCATTGTCCGACCTAGGGTAAGACCCAATTGTTGGCATTCCTTGGGTGATTGTTCTCTAGCTTGAACAGATCTACCTAGTGGACTTCCCATTGACGTTAATGGTCAAGCAAGAGCCTTGTCATTACAGATCTTTTGGGTGTCATTTTTGCACTACATGTTTTAGTGCGACGCTCGAGTTGAGTTTTTGATAGTCTTAAACTCACATTAGCTGATCTTTGCCACGGAGTATAGATGCAACAATCAGTTGAGACAGCATGGCTGTCCATAAGAGCTAGGCATTTCACTTGTGTGGATCTCCTGCTCCCTCTATAGCACTACGGAGTGTCTATGGAACCATTGTTTTGGGGTAAGACCCAGTGGGTGATTGCTAAATCACCCCATAGGCATTGAGGATCACAGTTTGATCTATTCCTAGTATACTGTCAAGGAATGAAGTCTGCAATCTACCACGCGATAGTGGACAAATTCAAATTTTCAAGTTGATTCCAATCATTTAGTACATGGTTGCCTATGTTGGTTATCGTTATTTGCTAGTTGAGCAGTTTCTATAAAGGGTCTTACCAAGGGGTTTGACTATGTAGATTAGGGTTTGGATTGTGAAGGCAACACTCAGGGTTCTTAGGGCAATGTTGCTTGTTTTTTCACAGGTGGGAGACATGATCCTATGCATTTAAATACGGGTAAGTGAACATGACATTCAATCCCCAGGTACGCATCTATTGATTTGGTGTTATTCAAATTTTTAGTATGCTTTGCTTGGTTTTTCCAAGTCCTATTGATACGATTGAACGTTTCAGAGACATGCCAAGAGCATGTTGGACCAAAGTATTTTGGGCCGTAGTGTCCAAGATACATTTATATATTATGATGTTATGAACCCACCTGTAGGGTTCGATTTGGCACATGTTGTCACATGGGATACAAAATGGTCTAGGAACTCAAGGAGTTTGGTTTAGCCAGTGTGGAGAAATGATAATGAGGGTTCTTCTCACTCACGTCATAGAGTGTTTGCAGTTACCTCCACACACAAGTACATCTTGTACTTGATGGATGTCACTTTTTTTGACATCTTTATTTGAGACATATTCCACATGTGGAGAATATGAGTCTCTGGGACTGACACTGACGCCTAATTCCTAATGATGTGTTACAAAAAAGTCCCTATATGCTAGTCACATCCATTTATTAGACCATTTGGAGCATGCCGTATCAAGAACAATTTCCGTGGCCACAAATTGTCGAGTACTAAGTACAGACTTGTTACGATTACAAGTGTTGTGAAACCACCTTAACGGAGGGTCATTTCTACAAATAACCAAGTATGCTACATTCATGAGAATGTCTCATGGTTGGTACCTAGGTGTGAATGAGCTTTCACATTCTGTTATGGTCCAACTTTTGTTGCAAGACTTTCACGTACGTACTGTGGAAAGTCTCGTCATGGAATTGCGGCTCGGATTTGTTTGTGTTAAATGCATGCACACTAGGTGTTATGGTCCCTAGTGTTTACCACATATTTATTTGGAGTGGCATGCAAATTCATGGACATTATTGTTTCTGCAATTTTTTGCACTTCAAGTGCCGTCTCTCTTGCATATTTATTACGAGTTTACACCTTACCATACAAGGTAATGACTCAGAATGGGTGCCTATGATTGGATGATCTAAAATCTATGAGTTTACTTCTGTCACATTCACATCAAGTATACGATTGGAACCTCACTTGGTGAGTCATCATTTATCGCCAGTTGTGGAAGACTGTCTGTAAGTGGTTGGGGAAAAGCACCTCACTCTTACTACTGCTATTCATCCAGTATTGGATGGGTAACTTACAAGTATTCTTCCTAGTGCTAAAGGATCTACTAAGCGCATACGTTAGCACAAAGCATTTTGAATGGGAAATTCTCTCCCTATTCTAGCATTTGCTTAGGTTAGTTTTTCCACCTTGAACACCTGTTGTGGTGGGGTTGGATACCGATTCAATAGTTTCATAAGTCAAGGACTCAATAGGTGTGCTGACAAAGTATGTTGGCATGTAACCTTCATTACGGGTGAACATGTAGTTCTATGTGTTCCAAAATGTTCAGAAGTCTAACGTGAGAACACTCCCTATTCTATCCCTTAGTAGCTATGAGCTTTTCAAGATACTCACACGAGTTGGAAATCTGGCTTACTACTTCATGGAAAGTTGCGCCAAGGTTTTCTTGCATTTTTCCAGTATCTTCAGAAAGTCTCACTTAGATACAAGTGGTTGCAAAAGGACAACAATGTTGAAAAACAAGATGTTTCTCTTGGTTTCATTGAGCCTCCTCACTGCACCAAGTATCGGTCATATGGACAATTGGCCCGCGTAAGGGATGCCAATAAGGGAAACATTAGTGTTCCTACGAAGATACCACCACTTGTGTTTTTGAGGATGAAAATGCTTCTCCAAGGGGGGAATAATGTCAAGCCAAGGGCCACGATGGACATGCGGTCAAGGGGCACCATAACGAATGGCTAGGAGCTATATATGGCACAGTTGGGTGGAGAGTTGCATGATCCAGTCCCCCACAGTCACAGGGTATTCACTAAGGGTTACCGTATGGTATCACGTGAGTGTACAATAGGGGGTTTTCTAAAGCCAAAATGATAGATTTTACATAGGAGGGTCCCGTATGTAGGGGTTAAAAAGGAAATTTTGTTGCACGCAGGTGGTGTCCCCCTATTACTACTAGTGAATCCCCCGTGCCCACGGCCTAACATTATGGGTATGATGCAAGGGCGTAAGGTTTTTCAAGGATAGCTTTTGCAATGAGGAGAATCGCGTACTAAGTAAAGGCCAAAGTGGTACCATGACTATCCCTCATCACAATTGGCATTTGACCGAGGTCCCCGAGGCCCTTCGACACAGTGCATGCTCCTCTTGCTTTGCCCCTTGTTCATGAATGTTTGTTTCCACCAAGGATATCATTTATTTTGCATCCATCTCTTAGACCTTGAAATGGATCTTGTAGAGTGTTGAGAGCTATGATCATTTTCTATTGTTTCAAGTGCCCTACAACGTTTACGTCAGACTAATACTATGTTCAAGCTATAAGTAAGTGTACTTTCTTGTGTGTCATTCTTGAGGCGCCATCTAGCAGGTGCTCACTGTCCTAAGCTTTGGGTGCCCTACAGCCTTTACATAAGACTAATACTAGGTTCACGCTATAATTAAGGTGTAGGGTGAGGGTGAGCTATATTTCTTGCACATGCCTTGATTTGTGTTATGCTGGTCATACCTTATCACGTGCACTCACCATGCCCTGTCGTGCTCACAAGAAACCTGCTTGCCACACTCTTTTCTACTTGCATGGCACACACCACTATTTCCCGACATATCACTATGATCCATATACACCACTTCAAATCACTAGATATATTGATGCTACCTGGGCAAGTGACGACCCCTACAGGGTGTCTACTGCTGGACATGTATTTATGCTATCAAGTAAAACTGTCTCCTAGCAAACAAAGAGACAAAATTTTGTGGCGTTCTCCTCTATCAAAGCTGGATACGTTGCAGTTGCATCGGCTTCACGAGAATCTCTTTGGCTCTTTGAGCTTCTCCACGAGTTCCAACTTCCATACACCATTGATACAAAACCCATTCGCCTCTACTGCAACAACAAATCTGCCATCACACTCTCCAAAAGCTCGAGATCCCTTGGCTCCATCACATGTTTAAAAGCAAGTCCATGGTGAAACTTCTCACATGACACGTCAACCATCACTAAAATGATGGAATCATGCGTGTCCCTACCAATTTTCTCGCATGGAGGCACATCAAGACTCATTGGCCAGAGTTTATACTAAATCCTTGACACTTAAGGCTTGGGTTGGCGAGCAACGGTGTCAATACCTTTGGTACCAACTCTACATCATGGAGCACTTGGCGAGTGGTGATCATCAACTACCGTATTCCACCATGGGAGACAACCAAGAAGGGCAATATAATTCTTTCTTTGCTTGTGACAGAGAAGTACAAAGTGGCAAATATTGATGTCTACCTTAAGCCCCTCATCAAGGAGTTGGAGGAGTTATGGAAAGGCATCTCCGTTGTGGGTGTAAATATATCACTTCCTAAGAAGAGAAGAGAGGCCATTGTGATGGGTATTCTTATGTGGACTATGCACGACTATCATAGCCTTGGAACTTTAGATTTCGGAAACGAGACTTGTAGATTTCGGCCATCATCCTACGTGTTTCTGCACCTTTTTTTTTTGTATCGGGATTTTGGTTCATAGACCTTAGGGAGAGTGACCTATTGGTATTAGTAGGGTCTCCTTCAAGTTCTATGGTGTTTCGAGATTGTTTGATGGGTGTTCGGCTCTAGAAAGCGTTGTAGGAAGTTTCCTCTTATGCACTCTTGAAGGCTGTGACTTAGACAATTGGTAGAGACCTCTGTAGGAATTAGTTAGGAGTTGGTCGAGTGTAGGTTGACACCTTATGCTTGCTTCCACGCGCCTGCGGGTCGAGCTTCGTCCTAGCTGACATTACATGTTAGGTGAGTTCTCGCTGTGCTGATGTCCGTCGCGGCGTATCCGTCCAACATAGACCCCACTAAAAGGTTTTCCCTTTGGATTTCAATTGGTTGGTCATTGGAACAACATTATGAGCATAGTTTTTAACAAATCTACGATAAAAATTGCAAATCCCAAGAAAATTTGAAGCTCCTCAAGATTTTTGGGAGAGGGCCACCTCCTAATGGCATCCACTTTGGATTGATCCATGTGTAATCGTGAAGCTGAAATAACATGACCTAAATAGTGAATCTTCTCCTTGAGAAAATCACACTTGGATTCTTTGGCATATAACTGATTGTGGTGTAACAAATGAACACTTGAACAACATCACATTATGATGTGTCACTACCAATACAGACTGTGCAAGGCCAAAACATTAGACCATTTGATACAAATAACCAATCCCTTAGCTATGCCCCTGCAAAGTCAATGCACGTTTGAGTCACTCAAGAAACCCCCCATGGGCATACCATGTTGAAACAACAATTATGAAGTAAAGAAAGAATGCCCATAACTATGGAAGAAAAGGAGAAAGAGTCACATTTTCACCTAAAAAAACAAAATATCCTTATTTAACCATTGAAACTCTATAACATAATGGGGATGCATTGACCAAAAATGCTTCCTTCTTCGTATTGTCAAAAAATATATGACCATATAGCCTCCTTCCAAAAGGCATGTCTTTGCAATAAAAAGACTAGAATCTAAAGACAACGTGCTTGGATAGGGAAAATGGATTTAAAATGGTTTTCCTTACATAAAACATAAAGTTTTGTTTTCAAGAATTGACCACTCACATATCATTGATTGAGAAGGGTTTGGAGGCACCTAATGGTGATTGCCCTTAGGTTAGGGAATTTGAGATATGCTTCTTTCGCAAAGTACAAGGGGATCAGCCAGTTTTACATTTAATGGTAGCATCTAAGCAATAAAGCCCCTTATACTTGCCCCTAGAGAAATTGTGCTTTGGACAGGGAAAATGAGTTTAAAGAGTTTTTCCTTGATGTGTATTTTGTATGCCATACATACAAATGTAATTAATTGAGAAGGGTTTGTAGGGCATTGATGGTGGATGCCCTTAAATTAAGAAATTTGAGGAAAAAAATCATACATTCCTTTGCTTCTTTTCTTCTTTTGCAAGAGGGTAAAAGGGGGTCAAAAAAAGTTGAAGAATTACAAAGCCTTAATACTTGCACGTCGTGTAATGTCATTGTCAGTACAAGTATCCATATCTATCATGATCTTATTGTTCATTTAGTTAAGAAAAGATAGCCCAAAAATACTCAATGAAAATGCAATTCAAAATCTCAAGCATATATCTATGTTTCTAAAATTATTCCTTTGTGTTGCTCTTCTACAACCCTTGTTGGATCAAAAGTGAGAGCTGATGTCATATTCATAGAAAACAACAAATTTAGTTTTGTTGACTTCCACCAAAATCAGAAACTAATGAAGCATAGCCTTGTCAAGTTTGATGTCAAATACCCCTTTAATTATGAGAAAGCAAGGATACTTCTTTAATTATGGGAATTTAGCAGAGACTCTGTCTATGCTCAAGTTTTGTGATCCAAATGCACACACACCATTCCCAATTCACACACCCATAAAGTATGTGGTCACTTCCTCTACTTGCTATAGATGATTGCATTCATTTGGAGCAAAGAAATTGATCTTACAAATCAACTACCCAAAGAGACCTAGCATGTCTTCTAGAGTGGTTTTATGTAAAATTATCTACTTTAAATCCATTTGCCCATGGAATTCGAATACAGTACTGTATTGGGCATGAATTTGAAGTTTTGCTCAAAATGCAAGGTTTGACCATCTAAATTCCCAAACTATATAGCATACATATTTCAAATACAAACGGTCCATTGCCCAAATCATAGACACATAAGTTTTATACAACCAGCTCAATTAGATTCCAAAAGAATCTGGTAGCAATTACACCCCTCGTGAGAAACCCAAGGTTTTCGTGCTACTCAAGTCCTCTTAATTGTGTTTGTCAATGTGTAACGCCTAGGATATGCATGAATTTACTCATCTATGAAATTAAAAATCGGAAGGATATACTAAATAAAAGAATCAAGAAATCACTAGCATGTTGTTGAAGAATTCCATCAAAATATTCGCTTTCATGATGATGGCTCAGCTTAAAAAAATGCTCTCAATCAAGCTAATTTGAAAACGGATGGAATCAAACCTTTTCATGCCAAGCACTAGCTGCTTATTTTCATATTATGCCTTGCACATATTTGCCATACGTGCTTTTGCTGGCACTAGCAGAGCCAATTGCTATAGCAATATTTTGATTTTTACTACAAAAGTGTGGCCCTATATATGGGGCCACTAATAGAAAATGTTATTTTCTAATAACCTTTGCCTTATTTTCTTCTTCTTCTCTTCTATCCAAGAGCCCAAGCTTCACGATCTTTGCAGACTAATTCTCCTATGTCCTCATCACTCCTCTGGCAGTGCCATTTGTCCCTCGGACATCATGTTTCTTTGCTCTTCTTCAATAGACCCATGAGGCTAAATTGCAAGTAATTTGTTCTATAGATTAGGATATGAAAAGGAACTCTTAATGTGTAGAGGATGTATTTGCCAACCGTGATTAGTTGCAGATTCAAAAGCATATAACTTGCAAGTACTTTGATTTATAGATTAGCATATGGCAGACCACTCTTAACATCAACTGAATGTATTTTCCTACCTTGATTAGCTGCCGATTCAAAAAGGAAGGAGTATCCATTATGCAAAAAGCTACAGCAAAAGTATGGTACTAGAAATGCTTAAATTTGGGTTAGTTTTCTAGTCATTTTACATCGATGGAAGAGAGAGAGAGAGAGAGAGAGAGAGAGAGAGAGAGAGAGAGAGACACGAGATGATATCACCGCCCATAACACATTTATTTAACAAACAATAAAATCTTACAAGATTATTTAAAAAAGAGAGATTAGAGATACATAGTTGCGTAGAATACTAGTGGGTGTGTTGGGCTAGAATCCATGTAGATTAGAATTTCATGTGGTATGCAAGAGGCCCATTGCCTATTCATGTAGCCTTTAGCCCTAGGTCATCATCATGTTTATTTGCCCGGGGGGGGGGGGGGGGGGGGGGGGGGGTGCGGGGCGGGGCGGGGGGACTTATTGGTTTTGAGAGCGAGAAGGGTAGTATGGAGGTCGTTGTTCACCATCTATTTCCTCTTTTGATCTGCACTACCATGTGTACAACAAGTGCTATGAATTTAGATTGGCTTAAATGTCCTTTGAAGGACATATTATTGCATCATTCATGTTCGAGCGTCTCAAGTTTATGTTTATATAGTGGAAACAAAATCAGTTCAAAACCTTGTTGGTTTATTTATGGTGCTGGATCCATGCCAGCATTGGTGATGCAAGCTCTCCAATCCAAACCCCAGGTCTCTTGTTTGTGGAGAAGGTCAACATTGGGTTGCTAAAGAGTGCAAAATAGCAACGAGATATGGGGCCCTAAAGGAAAGGGGGGGGGGGGGGGGGGGGGGGTTATATGCTCAAATGCAAAGGGAAAACAGGGTTTGGAATCAAGTGGAGGAGGAAAATTTTGGATGCTTTATAGTATGATGGAACAAAGGAGGGCTACAATGCATCTTTAGAGCATGGATGTCATGGAGACCTTGGGATGCTAGAATTTTTATAGAGGGAGAATGGAGATGGAGACGCAGAAGAAGCACTATATTGCATCAATGGAGAGTGCGAGAGAGGTATCCTAGAGCTTGAGAAAGAATCCACATTATGTGGAGAACTTTACAAAATTCAAATCGATTGTTTATGCTCAAGCTTTCTAGTCATGAACACCATCCCCTCCCCCTTCCCTGCTTCCTCTTCCTCCCTACAAAGGATACCATGAGGGACAAGGAACCAGTGCTCGCATAACCCGGCTTGTAGTGTGAATTCCCGGTCCTAAACAAAAATTCTAGGTTGTAATTTGACTGGCCCTTAATTTTCAAGGTTGCATTTTAGTTATAAATCCTAAGCAATACCTTAGATGCATAAATCCCCATTGTAGCAATAGCTTGACCCTAAAAATCAAGGCCAAGAAAATGGATTTCTTTTTTAGCAGTGCAAGGAACTAGGCCCCTCATACCCCTCTTAAAGTACTAGGTACAGATACTTTCCTCTTCATATCGGTCCATTCCTAATCTTTCATATCAAAAGGGCCTAGCCATGGCCCATTTTTTTTAATGAATAGGAAACAAGTTTGGCTCTATTCCTTGGAAAGATCTATGTGGTTTGATCAAGCAAATGATGATTGGATCTCCCATAGATACAAATCCTAAATATTGTGTTCGTTTCTTCTCTTGAATTTTGACTTATTTTTAGAGAGAGAGAGAGAGAGAGCTTTTATTGATTAAATTTTTACATAAACATAGATTGAGTAATGGGCAAGACCTATCTAACAATGTACCTTGAAAAATTGGCTGTCCTTCAAATTTTAATTGTGTGCTTCTAGGAGAGCATTCTCATGGGCTGGGGAGGTCTTCACAACAACACAAAAGACCAGTAGCTCTTTGCACATGGTTAGAGTTTAGGGTCCAATACTTGTGAGATGATTGGGACTACTGAGCCATAGTCAAAACTACTTTTGCAAGACATTTTTCTGTATTAATGCAAACCAAAAATAAAGCTTACAAAGATCATAATTGTAATTCTCATTCTCCCTCATTCCATTGCAATAGAATTAGGACTAGTTGATCTTCAAAAGTATCCATTACTAATAGCATCAACCAACTTAGATAGAACTAAGGAAATGATCACACGAGGCTCAGTTATCAATTATTGGTAATTGAGCCTCATCGAGTGTAACTGAGTCAAAATAAGCATAGTAGCCAATTTGCAAGCACAGTACAACTGAGCCAGTCACAATTATCTGTGCATGACCACAATGCAGGCTCAGTTATCAGTCCAAATAATTGATAAAATGAGCCTTGTGTGACCATTGCCTAAGTAGTTTTTTGACAGGCAAAAGGGATATGAAAGAAACTATCAAGGCATACAATCTAATAAATAGAAGGGATTAGAATTATTACCTTGTTAACACCTACAATATTTTAAGAGAGAGAAAGAATACACAATAGATACTTAAATAAAGAAATCGATTAAGGAAGAGGGATTAGAGGTACTCCCCTATTAGGGTTTTTTGACTTACCGCGTGGGATGAAGCTTTCTCAAGGAGAAGTATCTAGCCATGGGTGTGTGTGTGTGTGTTTGTGTGTGTGTGAGTGAGTGAGAGAGAGAGAGAGAGAGAGAGAGAGAGAGAGTGTTGGGGGGGGGGGGGGGGGATATACAGAGAGATTATCAAGTGTAATTCGCACAAGTTCTAAGTTGTGTAGTTATTGTGATCATTTGTTAGGTGGAGACACTGCCAGGTTTTAGTAGCTCAAGTGTATACACTAGCCGATGTGAAAGGTTTATCGTTCAACTTTTATGGATAGCTAGGGTGTGTACTCTACTTCTTTTCTAATTGGCTCGGGTTAACACATGTCTAGCTTATGCAAAAGTTTATATTTTGTCTATTTCAACCTAAGTATTGGACATGCTACCATGTTTTGATACCTACTGTGTGTGTGCGCGCGCGCGTGCACGCGTTAGCTCATGTACAAGGATTAGGTTCTAAATTCTAGATAAAGTTGTATATAAAATTAGAGTGCACACACTATAATATATTGTCTCTCATGGCCAGGGTCATCTAATTGAATTTAGCATTTGATCATTTTCTATGTGAAATTTCACGAAGTTTAACATACAAAATCATTAAGTGCTAAATTAAATGTTATTAACGTATGCATGGCACTATTAACGGACAACGTGTTCGTATTTTAGTGGATGATGGTGCGGCTCATAATTTCATGAACTATAAGCTAGTTAAAATTGAAGCTTACACAGACTCCCTGCTCCCACAAGTATGTGGTAACACAGATGTCTGCAAGTGATAAGTGTGGGACACGGTAGTTCAAGGGGTTGAGCTTATTGTTCAAGATCATACGATGACCCTTGACTTTCAAGTTATGAACATGGACTGTGCTGATTTAGTTTTAGGATGGGAGTGGCTGCATGATTTAGGAAACACATTGCACACTAGTTACGAACATAACTCCTTATCCTTTGTGGCCAATGGTAAACATGTGCTTTTTCTTGGTGAGAAAAATATACCATCTGCACCTCTTGTATGTACAGCCGAGCTTTCTACTTTACAGAGAGCAGATTTAATAGATGAAGTCTTTTTGTGTTATTGTTTGTCTCCAAGTCTTCTGAATTCTCAAAGTGTTGTGGATTCTAGTTATGGTATGCAAAGTGCAATGAATTTTAATGAAAAGAAAAGTGCTAACAATGCTAAAGAGAAAAGTTCTCTCAATTCTAATAATGTTCAGCAACGTGCAACTGTTGTGAAACAAACATTAAAGGAATTACAAGATTCTCCATCCCAGCATAGCTCTAGTTTGCTTTCTCCTTTTGCACGGCAAAAGCTGACTCACTTACTCACGGAGTATAGTGTGATGTTTTCTCAAGTGATTTACCACCAAGTTTACCCCCTACACGTGATGTGCAACATGCCATAGAGGTACTGCCAGGCACTAAACCGGTGAGTAAACCACCTTATTGTATGACTGCCAGTGAGGCCAAGGAGGTTGAGCGTCAGTTGGTTGACTACCTCGCCCGTGGTTTCGCTAGACCTAGCACTTCGCCTTGGGCATCGCCAATTCTGTTGGTAAAAAAGAAAGATAGTACAATGCGCATGTGCGTAGATTATCACAGATTAAACGCGATAACTGTTGGGGTTAAGGCCTATGTGACTTGACCGGTCGCCCAAGTCATGGGCGCCCGCCCACTGTTACCCTATACTTATAGTGAGTATACTGTATAAGGGGAGCTTCCACTTCACAGTCTCCCCACCCACATCGTATGTGTGTCTCCTTCTCTCTCTCTCACTCTCCGTCTGTGGTGCTCCCCGATCCCTATCAGAGCTATGGTGACCGCGGAGAGCACGATGGCTTTGAGAGCTTCGAGACGATAGCTCGCTCGCTCTCGACGGTGGAGTTCGATCGTGGAGTTTCACGGCGAGAGATTTTAGCTTGAGGAGCATTGTCTTTGGAGCTTAGGAGCTTGGTGTGGTCAAGCTTGGTCGAGGAGGCGGTTGCGGCTTCCTTGGTGAGAGGAGCTTTTGAGCTCAGTGGAGCTCGTTAGAGAAGTGTTCGGCGGAGGAGAGCTTGACATTCGAGTGCTTGGATGCTGTTGTGGCAGAGCTCTTGTGTTGGAGCTTGCATTGAGAGGACATTGCATCACGCAGAGTGGAGCAGGAGCAGGTTCAAGACTGTGTGCAGCTCGTTTTTGCCATTTTCGGGCTCTAAAACGCAGTTTTTTTGCGTAGCTCCGTCATATAGAGTCAGATCTACATGATCCAAGAGTCTAGGTCAGGGTTTTGGCACGCTCCAGACGCGATGGTGATGTCTATTAGCTGAAATTATGCTTTGAATTACAGCAGGTACAACAGCAGGTTTATTTGTGCACTTTCGGGTCCCAAAAACACTGTTTTTGGTATATCTCACACACACGGAGTATTTTCTGCAGCAACCAGCAAATTCATAGGTGTACACAGTTTTTGGATATGCATTTGTCCAGAGAGCCACTCATGCGAGAGTGAGCTATGTTACCATGGTCTTGGCGGTTTATGTATGCCATATATGCATTTGTGTATTTGTTTGTGGCTGAGATTATTTGAGATTTGGCTCAATTTATAGAAGAAATCTGTTGGATTTTATCCAGGTTCTCGCCATAGCTTCTACGTATCCGTAGGTTGCTCTTTGACAGTTTAGTGGTTGAGTTTACTCCCACTTTGACAAGTGATTTTCAGTCATCATTTGGTTGGAGTTTGGAGTCACTTGTGTATGCCCCTGTGTGCCGTATTTCGTATTGCGCATAGCGACAGATCTTGCAAGGTTTTGCGAAATGTTGCTATAGTTATCTGGCAGACATTTGCTCATCGATTGAAAGGTATTTTGGCAGCAATCATCACTCACATGTATGTCATTTGAGGTGCCGTTGAGTGGTACTCCGACAAGAGCGGGTATGCTTATATGTATGACTTTGTGAGGTGATTCCGGTCGAGTTTATTCCCGGATTGGCCATTGTGGCATATATTATTGTCTCTTTGAGGTTTACTGTTGAGATTTTGCTCCAGTTACAAAGGAGACTCTGCCAAAATTTTGTCAAATATTTATGCGCGATTAAGTCATATTGACTTGTGATTTTTGGTGCAACTTTGCATCAGGTTTTGAGCCATATTTGCATACTTTTGTTGATGCGATTCGAGCCAGTTTAGGGCTGATTTGGTTGACATTTGCTACTCATTGTTGGTTGCTCTTTTGCGAGCATTATGGCTGATTTTTCATTTGACTTCCAGCGTTATGGTCTGACACAGTTTGATGGTGCAGATTTTGTTGCTTGGAAGGAGCATATGCTTGTTGCATTGGAGGATTTGGGGCAGGATAAACCCTTGTGTGGTTTATCGGCGAAGCCCAAGTCTATGCGTGATGATGATTGGCAGGATCTTGATGAGTTAGCAATGTCTACGATTCGTTTGCATCTGGTTGAGTCTGTTGACTGGCAGGTCTCGAGGGAGACTACAACTCATGCTTTATGGCAGAGTTTACATGCTATGTACGCGGCATCCATGTCTACGAGGGAGTCTAGTCCCACTTCTATGTCCATGGGAGAGATTGGTCCCACATGCAAGTCTCGACGGCATAGAGACTTGACATGTTGGCATTGTGGACATAGAGGGCACATTAGGCGTCGATGTTTCAGGCGTTTGAGACATCGGAGGCGACAGATGCGTGATGCAGATTTGGGCATGACAGATGCTAGTGAGATCAGTACGGTGGTTACTGGGTATGCTTGTGACGGTGATGTCACATTTACATCTAGCTTGTCTTCAGACGATCTTATGTCTACGGATTGCATATCGGATTGCACATTGTCTTCACATTGGTTACTAGATTCAGATGCTACTTTCCATGTCACGTCTCATCGTGAGTGGTTTAGCACGTTTTCTAGTGGGAGACTTGGTTCTGTGCACATGGCTGATGGTGCTGTGTATGACATTGATGGTACAGGAGACGTATGTTTGTCCTTGCCTAGTGGTATGAGATTTACCCTGCGTCATGTGCGTTATGTGTCAAATCTGAGACGGGATTTGATCTCAGTCAGACAGTTACGGGATCGTGGATGTCAGATTTCGCTACGAGAGCGAGATTTTGTGATGCATTTGGGTTCGATAGTGATTGCGAGAGGTGCCAGGTGTGGTACAGTTACCCATTGCATGTGGATCACGAGAGAGACGGTGTTGTCTTTGTGATCATGCAGCCAGGTAGAGAGCGAGAGAGCAGGCGAGTCTCTTTTGCTCATGGGTTGCAAGGTACTTTGCATGGAGTGCAGAGTAGTTAGCTCATTGTGCACACAGTTGGGGCACGACTTGAGCAGTCACACAGAGAGGTGACAGAGTCAGACATGCATGCTTTGCTAGTGACTGAGCAAAGCAGAGAGTCAGTTGTGCGAGATACTTCTATGCAGGATAGACAGGTAGAGCGGTCTTGCTCTAGTGAGTCACGACAGGAGGACGTTGTGCAAGAGTCTATGCATACGGAGTTAGAGCATAAGAGCTCTAGTGAGTCACAGGAGATTGAGTGGTCATGTTTGCAGTGGATGATTGCAGAAAAGACTGAGATGTCAGCGATTATGCAATCATTCCTTTCTATGCTCGACAGTGAGCATGGGGATATAGTTATGCAGGATATGTCTTCCAGCAGACACCTAGAGCAGCTGGTTTTCTCTGAGGTTGCACGACAGGTTGATGCGTCTTTTGCGAACAATCAAGAGATGAATGTGGCTGACGTGCCTTGTCAGTCAGAGATGCCTATTGCCAGGGATATATATGTTGATGCATGCTCCGTAGAGCTAGCAGGGCCCGCTAGCATTGCATCGGCATTTGGTGGTCTCATGTATGAGATGCTGATCTTGAGACCGGATATCGCAGCTGCAATGGGAGCATTTGCAGTTGGGGTTGTCAGTCGGTTGTTGACTAATGATGGCATAGTGCACGAGGGAGATATGCAGGTATTGCGTACATACTTGCAGTACGTGTGCGGTACGTCTAGTGGTGTATGGACTTACACGGGAGCAGGACAGTTGGATGCACACGATCACAGCCAGCCAGTGGGCATCGATTGAGAGCGGTTTTCTCTCGCCTTTTGTAGTCTTTAGACTAGGCTCCCTTGCTTAAAGGCACAATCGCCTTTAAGTGGGAGGTTGTTGGGGTATAGGCGCCTGTGCCTTGCCCGGCCGCCCAGAGTCTGGGCGCCCACTGACTTGTATACCTTATACATAGCATAAGTGTATAGGGGGCTGCTCACTCTTTGAGTCTCCCCACCCATATCTGTGTCGTGTGTCTCCTTCTCTCTCGCTCACTATCCGTCTGTGGTGCTCCCCGATCCCCTTTAATAGTTGTTCGATGATTGATTTCGGCATAGAGCATAGGGGAGGTTTGCAGGTATTGGACCGATACTTGCAGGAGTGCATGAGCTCTTGTAGACTATTTGCAGAGCTTGGAGCTAGCTCTGTGTGGCTTCCGCAGCGGGATGTTTGTCTATCAGTAGAGCCGGATGCACTAGCTCATCGAGAGTTAGTGGGCATAGGTTAAGAGAATATCTTACCTTCTATTAGTTGTACACTAGTAGATCTTGCTTAAAGGCACATTGGCCTTTAAGTGGGAGGTTGTTGGGGTTAAGGCCTATGTGCCTTGAGATCGGCCAGGTCATGGGCGCCCGCCCACTGCTACCCTATACTTATAGTGAGTATACTGTATAGAGGGAGCTGCCACTTCACAGTCTCCCCACCCACATCGTGTGTGTGTCTCCTTCTCTCTCTATCACTCTCCGTCTGTGGTGCTCCCCGATCCCCTTCAATAACCATCAAGAACAAGTATCCTCTACCTCGAGTGGATGAGTTGTTTGATCAACTTCACAGGGCAAGATACTATACAAAGATAGATCTTCATTCAGGATACCATCAAGTGCATACCTTTTAAAAGATATAGCTAAGACTGCCTTTAGAACATGGTTCGGGCATTATGAGTTTTTGGTTATGCCTTTTGGTTTAACCAATGCTCCAACTACATTTATGACACTCATGGATAGTGTTTTACATCCCACGGGGGATTCACTAGTAGTAATAGGGGGACACCACCTGCGTGCAACAAAATTGCCTTTTTAACCCCTACATACGGGACCCCTCCATGTAAAATCTATGTTTTTGGCCTTAAAAAACCCCCCTATTATACACTCATGCGATACCATATGATAACCCTTCATGAATACCCCGTGTACATCCTTATCTTGGAAAATTTACTGTGGTATTCCTTGATGACATTCTCATTTACAGTAAGACTGAAGATGAACATATAGAATACTTAAGATTAGTGTTTGAATAGCTACGACTCACGTCCTATATGCTAAGCCAAGCAAGTGCGATTTCTTTCAAACAGAGATACATTACCTCGGTCATGTGATCTCTTATTCTGGCATCCAGATGGACACTGACAAGGTCGTTGCCATTCTTCAATGGCCACATCCCAACACGGTTGAGGAACTTCAAATCTTCTTGGGCATGGCTGGATTTTATAGACAATATATCCGTGATTATGCCAAAATAGATGTTCCTATGACGGATCAACTTAAAGCAAAAGGTACGACCTTTTCTTGGGAAGAAGCCCAACAACACAATTTTGAACAGCTCAAGGTAGCTGTAGCCACTGCTCCCATCTTAGCACAATCGTTGACCCACTTAAGCCGTTTGTGGTAGAAACTGATGCTAGTGATAAAGCAATTGGTGTGGTACTTCTCCAGGAGGGAAGGCCTATAGTCTTTGAAAGTAAAAAGTTGGATAGAGCTCAACATAATTATTCTGTCTATGAAAGGGAGCTCTATGCCATAGTTCACGCTTTACGAAAGTGGCGACACTGTTTATATGGTGCCGAGTTTGACGTGGTGTTTGATCATGAGAGTATCAAATGGTTTACTGCTCAAACGGACTTGAAGGATCGTAAAGCTATATGGGCGGAGATCCTTCAAGATTATGATTGTAAGCTACGATATTGCAAGGGGCGATATAATATAGTAGCGGATGCATTAAGCCGAATGCCTCAGATTACTTCACTTGCTTTCACGGAAATAAATAGTGAATTTTTGGAGTCATTGCGTGGGAAATGTGCACAAGATCAATCATATGCTAAAGTGTGGAGTGCATTCTTAAAAAGGATCCGTCACACTCACATGTATCTATACGGCCAGATCAACATGTTTCTGCACGCACAGATCAAGACTCCAACACACCGAGCTCCACTCCTACTCAGGACGAGCTTAAGAGATGGAATAATTTTTCCATTGACGATGGCTACTTACTCCACAAGAGTAGAGTATGTGTGCCAAAGGACTCAGACACTAGGTGCCAACTATTATTTGAGTGTCACGATAGTTCAAGTGCTGGTCATCCAGGTATTCGTAAGACATATGCCTTAGTTCGACGGTAATTTTATTGGCTAAGCTTACATCATGATGTTCAAGAGTACGTACTAAACTGCCAACAATGCCAAGTTAATAAGGCAAAGCGCCTCGAGGTAGGTGGCCTTTTATATCCTTTAGAGATTCCACAAGGTAAGTGGGAGAGTATCTCTATGGATTTTATAGTAGGACTACTTAATACAAATCATGGCCATGATGTCATATGGGTAATTGTAGACCGTCTAACAAAGATGTGTCGATTCATTCCCACTAAGACTACGGTTAAGAAATCGGAATTAGCACGGCTATTCATAGAGCATATATATCACTAGGTTGGTAATGGAACACTTTTATGTCCTGAGACACTTTTATGACCTGTTAAGTGACCATTTTGCTTGAATTATTTGAAGAGTTTGAAAATGAATTTCTAAGTTGTATATATCCACAAAATTGCCTTATGAGTTGAAAAACACTTGACTTTTTTTTGGAATATTTATCTCACCATTAACTTTACTCTTGCACAACATTTATGAACCTAAACTGTGTGAAAAAACGAATCGTGTTTTTGGCTTTTTTCAAAGCTTTGTAAGTATACCACTCTAAAATTCATAATTGTGAGGTTAAGATTTCTAGAGGATTAGCCTTAGTAGTTCTCAACATGTTTTCATGCTTCTAGGGAGAATTAAGTGTTAAAGTTGAAAGTTGTGACCAAATTAAAAGAATTACCTAATCCTTTTTTTTGGCCAAATTTAGCACTTTTATGATTTTTTTGGTAACTTTTTTGATATCCAAATGCAATTTTGATTGTGTAAGTGGCATGTGTAATAGAAAGCTAATCTTCCTTGAGTTTTGAGGCACCTAATATCCTACATAGCACAATATACGATGATGGTTGAGTTTTTTAATTGTAGAAGAATACGAAACATTTTAGTGTAGCAAGTATAGCTTTTTCAATATTGCTAGTTTCTTAGGACAATTGTCTGCATTTTGTAGGTAGTAACCATATCTAATCATAAACTTCAAATTTGGCTAGATATTGAGTAGTTTCTATGGGATTCTAGAGGTCATAATGCTAAACCCAGTTTTTTTATGTTTGCTGTATTTAGCACTTCATCATTGTCCCCAAGGTTCCACTTGGTAAGAGATCTATTATACTTTTGGCACACTCCATGGCTCCTTTTGAATCCAAAGGCCCAAAGAGAACTAAGAAAACATGTATATAGTATTTGTATTGAGCGTGACTATAGAAACTTTGATGATAGGTATGCAGAATGGCAAAAATTCAACTTTTTTGTACCTTTTTTTTGCCCAAAAAAGAAAATAGTGAGGCAAAACAACCATATGTTTTGATCACCAACCTATTGAAGTTAACGGGGAATTTTATCTCATGTCCTACAAAAATCCCTAATCTCATTTATATACAATCAACCGTAAGAAATGGCTGTTTTGGGCAAAATGAACCGGTCCATCAACTTTGGAGGCTTGTTGTGACCAAGAGATGATAAATTTTACAAGTTTTTGATTTTTTCCATATGTAGTAGTCCTTGAACTATAAGCTCATGAAAGGATTTTCCAAAATCAGTGGATTTACTATGGTTTTGGAAGTTTTTTTCAAAACCTTGAAAAGACACTTTTATGTCCTATTAGGTTCTTCCAGCTAGTATCATTAGTGATAGAGATCGAAAGTTCGATAATCACTTCTGGAGAGCTGTGTTCAAAAAGTTTGACACTACACTTAATCTTAGTACGGTTGATAGGGTAAAGTGAAAATTCACTAGAGTTAGTCTAAGTTTAACAGGTTTTGGACCAACTTTGTGGTACCTCCAAAGTAATGTTCTAAGGTTTTTCACAGGAGGTGAAGTTCAAAAATCCCAAAGGTGAATTTAAATTTTACCAGACTCCATCTTAATTAAGCAAGTTCTGGCTCTATCGTGGGTCAGCTTCATAAAGATTTCAAAGGATTGTGCAAAGGTCTTGCACCCGAGCCACTAGAATAAAGGTAAGGCTATGGTTTTTAATTTATGCTAAGGGAGATTAAAAACATAAAGTTAGATCAGCCCTTATTTATTTGGGAAGTTGACCCTAGACCTTCGCTTCCAAGTTTGGCTAAGCCACATGTCCAAAGTAGCTTATACTTGCTTTATAGGAGGTTGGACAAGTGTGTGTGTGTGTGTGTACTCATGCCAAAGACAAGTCAAAAGGAAGAGGGGGTGAGTTGGGCAAGAATAGCAAGGTAGGGGATGGTACAAGTGTTAGCATATGCACTTAGTTGTATTTTAAATTGTTCAATTTGCATTGGTCCGTGTAGTGAGAATTTCTCTTTGAGAATTTTGGCAAGTTTGGAAAAGGGAAGAGGGGGGCTCATGGGTTTTTGGGCTCTTCTCTCTCTCATTCCACACACTCTAAAGTTCATAAGTGTGGCAAAGAAAATCCTCTCTCTTCCTCTCACATGGGAGCTCAAGAGGTTGTCTCTATGCTCAAGAACTTAGATATGGATGAAAATCCAAGCAAGCGAAAGTTCATCTTCTTCTTCATCTCTCCTTCTACATTATGATAGCTATGCTAAGAGCTTCCCCATGGAGTAAGCATATGAGAATTACTACTTCCTTTCTTGAAAAATACTTCTTTCATCCTCATCTACCTCTTACTCCATAGTTCATTCTCCCCGCTGAGGTGTTTAGGGCTTGGGAAGGAGGGTTACACCATGGAATCATGAAGCTTATTATCTTATTTGCTCGAGGAAAGCTCCACAAGAGCACAAGATTGTGTTGTAATCAGAGTACTAATGGGGGCCAAAGGTGGGCTGCCACATTGAAGCAAGCACAAAACACTTGTGCTCTTCTTCTGTATGAAGAATCTCTACATCAGAATATTTAGGAGATGAATCTAATGTGAGGCGTTGCACCGTGTGCATGGCCTTTTTTTTGCCTTGCAAAAGAGGACAATCCTTCTTGTTATGCTGGTTTGAAAGACATTTGAAACACAAATTGTGTTTCTTTGCACGCTCAAAATCAGCAGTGCTGAGAGACCCACGTGAAGTATCTCGTGAATGCTTAGGCTTCTTAGCCTCTTGAGGGCGCGGAGAGGTAGATTGTCTCTTGTTTCTCTTGGAACGGGTGGGAGATCTACCACGCCATGGGCTCTTAGCCAAATTGCTCTTAGCAAAAGTATATTTAGAGTATGAAACATTTTCCTTTCTCTCTTGGTCATCATCAAATGTTTGGGCATGAGCGATGGCTTCTACCAAAGTTTTTGGATGTTGGGTTTTAACATGAAGACGATAGTCTTTGTCAAGTCCCCAATTGAAACTTCATATCTTTTGGAATTCATTTAGACCTTTTAGTTTTAATATGATTTTCCGATATTTAGAAAGATATTGCGTGAGAGAGAGGCCAGGCATACGGTATGCATCCCATGCTATCCAATTCTTATCTGCTTCATTGGAGTTTAAAAACTCTTTCGAGAAAGAATCTTGAAACGCAGCCCAAGACTGAGGACGAGCATTTATGGAAAGGTCATCCACCACTTATAGGCCTTGACTTTAAGAGATAGACTTGTTTCCACAGCTGTCTTAATATCTGGGGTGTGGCTCAGCCTATGAATATCACTCCATTTGTGTAAAAACGTATTGACCGCATCCTTGTTTGCGATCACGCTCGTTCACCATGAAACTCAAGAATAGTGATATTTTTAAGTAATGCATTGCTACCTTCTGCATCGTCTGAAGCACTTGCTTCATGGGCTCCTTGAGTAGTGCGAATGTGGGTTCCTTGAACCGTTTGTGAATCCATAAATTGCCTAAGTAGCTTAGTGAGGTTGGTAACATTTGCATTTAATGCAAAGAAGTTGCTTTCAAGTACGCTTTGGCGACTTTTCAAAGTCTTGAAAGCAGCCATATCTACAAGACCATGATCTCCTAGATCATGGCCATATCTACAAGACCATGATCTCCTAGATCATGGCCATATCTACAAGACCATGATCTCCTAGATCATTGTTGTCATGCATAATAGTGTCGGCAACATGCATGGTTGTCGGATTTTGATGTGCGTGCTCAAAATCAAAAGTGTGTGTAGGTGGGATATCCTCACCGACCATGGTAAACACACGCTAATCTAAAGAGAGAAAAAACACCAACTTATACCTTGTAGAGATTGAAGTCGTTGTGTTTTTTATGCTCGATGACTTTTTCGTTGTATGCGATCTTTGCCTTGTGGAATTTGTAACGTTTCTTTCTTGTTCTTCGTAAAAACACTTTCATTGATTCTTCACAAAAACTTGTCGTTTTTGTGAAGGCTTTTATTCTCTTGTAAAACTTCTCTCTTGAAGAAAAAGGGATTTGGGAAGAAAACTACCCTTTCTCCAAGTAGTGAAAAGGAAGGGTGAAATTACCTCATTGAAGTTTGTAGCTTTCCTTTTCTTCTACCTTTCTTTGTCAACTCAAGTATGCTATCTTTCCTCTTGTATGCAACAAGTGGAAGTAGCTTGGGTGATACATTGTTGCCATGATACCCTCATGGGGTGGCTTTAACCCTCCTTCATGCAAGGGTTAAGCGAGCCTTCCTACACATGCAACCAACGGCGCCAACAAAGCCTCGATGTTGTAGAGTTGCCGGTCGAGTTTGCCTTGGTCGCCCGCCTTAGGCGTTAGCTTAGAGAGGGCGTTGTGTGGGCGCCTATTGGGGACGGGTCGCGTTGCGCTCTCTGTGTCGTGTGGTGCGGGCCTCTGTTCTGCTTTTTGTTTTGTTGCGCTGCAGATCACTGTCTCGATCTGCGGATCGTGGGAGAGACGACATGCACATGCAACCGCTTTTTTGCATCTCCCGGAATAGCTTGGATACCAATGAAAAGAGAGGAGTAATGATGTGTGCTAGTCTCCATCCAATCATGCTATCTTATAGCCTCCCCCTAGCTTACACACTGTCCGATCGTGCCCTTGTCCTTACACAAGGAAATCGGCAAGCTGCTTGACTTGGGATTGTAAAGCCGAAAGAAAATGTGCGAGTTCACTCGAGGACAGAGGCAAAGGAAAGTTTGACAAGGATGGTCGTACCAGTGCTCAATTACCTGCCTCGGTACCCACGAGGTCCGAAACTCATTGTTCTCAATGCAAGAGGACACTTTGTTTGGCTCGGGATTTGGAAGCCAAAGGAAAAAGCAATAACTCACAAGAAGACAAAGGCAAAGGCAAGCTGAACAGAGATCACGTGATAAAGAATTGACAGAGGAGATCAGTATGGCACATGTGGGGACAGCCACGGTGGCCACGACGCCAAATTTCTAGTCAAACGGCGGTTGCTGCCACTAGCTTCAGCTAGAGAGAGGCTTGTGCGTGGCTGAGAGGGACAGACAGTGCTCCCATATAATTGATTTGAACCCATGTATTGGAGTTCATGTACTTGGTGTTTGGACCCGTGGGTCGGAGTTCAAGGCGCCCGCATCTGGCAAGGAACCAATCAGACGTATCTAAAACACTATGGATGAGCGCGTCAATTCATTGTTGTTGGTCGGATCATGGACGGGATGTGTTCCAACAGTTCATAATTTAGTACGTGATGTGTTCACGATCCACGAATGGAGATTCTTGGACGTAGTATGTTCTACAGTTCAATTTTCTAAAAGGAAACCGATGCTCAAGATGGCATTCTTCTAAGGAACAAAGTTGAGGGTAGCATAACCAAGGTGTATCCAGTAGGGTGATCAACTATTGGGGTGTCCATGGTAGCTTCTTCACTATTGATGTCCACTATGAGCTGCAGAGAGGGTGTTAAAGTTTAGGCATCTCAAGTAAACTGCCTAATGTGAACCCATTATTTATTTTGGCTTTAGGTATTTATTTTTACTTATTTGTCGAATTCTGGGTAGGGCAATTTGCTGAGGGTCCTATATAAGCAACCCTATGCCCCCATTGTAAAACACTGATTCATTGCCAAGGTTGGTTGGTTCGAAGGAAACTCTCTCTCTCACTCTCGTGTATTCTCCCGCGCATTGTACGCTTCCGCATCGCCGACTTTGACATGTCCATCTTTCAAAATTACTCAAGATCATACTACAAGGAAACTCTATTTTGGGGGCCATCCGATCAAAAACTCTATATCCGAAGTGCTCAAGTGGTCAAAGGCAAGAGACGTGTGTATGCAGATGCACTAAGTGATTGTCCCTATTTCATGAAGAATCCAAGGCGATGTCTAGGAGAAGAGTATGTTAGCTTAACCTTGAGCCGGGTTGAAGAATCCAAGGCGATGTCCACGAGAAGTGTGTCTTAGCTTCACCTTGAGCCGGTTCGAAGAATCCAAGGGCTATTAAACTCAAACCCTTGCAATGATGAAGCACATAGACTCACTCGATTGGACATAGCTCATCCTCATGTTTTTTTAAAACCATAAGCGCGAGGAATAAAGAGATCAAAATTCTACATTAGAGAGAGGAGCACGGGAGGTTACCCTCGTCTAAAAGTGACACGGGGGGAGAGTGAGGGGATTGACGACGGGGGGAGGGGCGCTTCCTTTGGGCCGTCGGATCGACGTAGCAAGGGGGGCTAGGATTTTATACACGTGCCATTGCATTGCTTGCAACGTAACGCACATGGCGAGATAGTAAGAGCCCATGGGCACGCAAGGGGAGGTCGCGGGTTCGAGTCGGGGGAAGACGCGGGATGCACATTTTTTTTCCAAAAAGGAGGGGATCAACGGCACGATCAATGCCCGCCGTCGATCCTCTTACTTTCCGTCGTGTCATTTATACTCGAGGGGAGGCTACCTTCAAATATACACAGGGATAGTTCATCCTTATATTCCTTTTTTTTTTTTTTTTTGGGCAAAACTCACAATTGTGAGTGAAGTGTATTAAGAACTAATTGTAAATTAGTTCATCCTTATATTCCTAAACAAGTTCAAGAGGACTTATTTATGTAGCCATAACCATGTGTGTATAATGCCAACTATGTCTCCGAGGTACTTATATTCCTAAACAAGTTCAAGAGGACTTATTTGAGGACTTATTTATGTAGCCATAACCATGTGTGTACAATGCCAACTATGTCTCCTAGGTAATGAGAATCTGTGCATGTAAATAAAAAAAATGCAAGGCATTTAAAAGTACACAAATGCATAATCAACGTTAATATCAGAGTGCTTCTCCTTACTTTCCTCCTCCTCCTCCTCCTCCTCTCCCCCCCCCTCTCTCTCTCTCTCTCTCTCTCTCTCTCTCTCACTCTCTCTCTCACACACACACACACACACACTAATTACTCTATCACTAATTACTCTATGTAGTTGTGTTTTGCCTTTGCCATCAGTAATGGTAAGGCATCTGTAGGGAAAGAGAGGTTGTGAATTCAAACCTTTATCTAGGCCTATTGTCATGCAATTCATTACAAGAGGCTATTCATATTAGCGACGTTCACACAACGATGCTCAAAAAAAAAAAATTCGACGTCGCTATGAACGTCGTAAATTTTTTTGTAAATTTGCGACGCTCATAGCGACGCCGACTGGACTAAAAAAATAACAGAGCACGCTCAAAAATTCAGATCTCAAATCTGAGTTTTTCGACGTCCTCAAACAAGGAGCAGGTAACGCTCTCCCTCTCTCTCTCTCTCTCTCTCTCTCTCTCTTTCTTCTCCACACACACACACACACACACACACGAGGAGAGGAAGGAGAGCCAGGTATGCTCCTTCCCTCTCCTCATTCTCATGTTCCCTTCCCCTCTTTCTCTCTCTCTCTCTCACACACACATACACACACACATAGTGTTTTTGAGAGAGAGAGAGAGAGAGAGAGAGAGAGAGAGAGAGAGTACAAACATAAACAAAAACGCACACACACATACATAAACAAAGAATGCACACACACATTGAGAGAGGAAAAGAGAGAGAGAGAGAGAGAGAGCATGCATAAACAAAAAACGCACGCATTGAAAGAGGAAAAGAGAGAGAGAACATGCATAAACAAAAAACGCACACATTGAGAGAGGAAAAGAGAGAAAAAACATGCATACGATCCAAAAAAACGCACACACATTGAGAGAGAAAGAGAGAGAAACTAATTTAACGTCGTAGGAAACTAATTAAAATTAAAAGACCTAAAGATCTAGCCGACGAGGAGTTGAACTCAAGACCTATTATTCAAGAGGGAAATGGCATAATCAATCTATCATACTTGGCAGGGGTGATAGAAAGGTTATACCATTTATCTCTTTTTATTGGTACACACATCCACACACGCACACACACACAAGAAGAAGAGAGTTATAACGTCGTAGGAAACTATCATAAAAGACGTTAAAGATTAGGTTAGATGTAGACTTACGTTAAATTAGATTTAGGTTTATTTAAGTTAAATTAGATTAGATTTAGGTTTATTTTTAATTAGATTTACGTTTATTTACGCTAGATTTAGATTTACGTTATATTAGATTAGATTTAGGTCTCCATAGACTACGATGCCTGCATAAAGCGGGTGAAGAAAGCCCTCAATGGAATATAGGGTATTGCTGCCTTCACTCATGGTGGGCTCCGTCGATCCAAAAGTACTGGTGAAATGTCTTCAGAAGATAGGGAAGAAGGTGGATCTTCAGGGCGGCAAGAGTCACTACATCCCCGACACAATGACCATCTAGACAACCTCTAGTCATTCAACAGCAGCTTCAAAGTTAGTAACAAGAGCAAGAACGGTCTAAAGGGCCAATTGCTGTCGTCAGATGTGGATGGAGATGAGGCAGCGTCACCGCCAGAAGTTAACTCTCACATCTTTAGTGATGAGAATGCCAACTCTTGCCGAGTTATGTGAAAAATTATGTGTTAAATCAGTTTTAAGGTTCTTATAATCCCTGCTAGTTTAGTTCTTTGTTTTTAATATAACATAATTTACGTTAGATTTAGATTTATGTTATATTAGATTAGACTTAGGTTTATTTAGGTTTACCCACACACACACACACACACACACACACACACACACACACAAGAAGAAGAGAGTTTTAACGTCGTAGGAAACTATCCCAAAAGACGTTAAAGATTAGGTTAGATGTAGACTTACGTTAAATTAGATTTAGGTTTATTTTTAGTTAGATTTACGTTTATTTAGATTTACTCTTATTTACGTTAGATCGAGTCCACGCAAGAATTACTTACGGTTTAGGGTTTAGAGTTAGACGAACAGTGAAAAGATCTACTGTGAAAAGATGTTAAGATGCTGTGAAGTGCTACAGCTAGAGAAGAGGCAAAGGGGTTTTGTCCACTACATGCAGTATCATGTAGACGTGGGTCTGTAGATTTCTTGTACCCACAAATATAGGTATTGACCAATAAAGACGAGATTATAACCCGGTGGTTCTGATCTCCGTGCACCTCTAGATCGAGGTGTGCGGGGATTGGACATGACTAGAGAATGTGAGGTAAAGAGAGAGAGAGAGAGAGACAGAGAGAGATAAGACGAAGAATGCCAATAGAATATTAAATTTTTTGTCCAGGTTATAAGATTTTTATCCTCATTATGAGTAGTGACGAGGATGTGGGACCGTCCAACCGAAACACCTATCTCTCAACGAGGGTCTTATGTCCTTGTAATCAATGCAAGCATGCTGTGCGACGGACAAGACGTGTTTCTTTGCAGCACGTTCGCGAATTTGGCGAGTTCTATCCATCTATTATAGATCGAGTTGTTGCCAATTATAACTCGTCGGACTCTGACGTTGGCCAACAAGCAGCAATCTTGCAACCCAATAGACGTGTTCGCAGGCGCTTTGGTCAAGCAGCATATGTGAGGCCACAAGATGTAGCCTCTGACAGCTCGGGGGATGATCATGCAGAGCACATTCCCAACGAGGCAATGTTTGAGCCCGAGATTGATGAAATGATCGAGACGATCATGGATTCAGAAAGGCTTATCTATGATGATATGAAAAGTGAAGCCGATACACCATTGTATAATGGAGCACGTATGTTTAGATTGAAAGCACTCCTGGTTCTTCTCAACATGCAGGCAAAGTTTGGATGGAGTGACACTAGCGTCACAACGCTTTTCAGGTGATCTATTACAATTAGTTTACTTTAATAAAACTCTAAATGTATAATGATCTGATAGATTTTTACACGACTGTATCGTATTTTTATGTTGTGTAGATTGCTTAAAGAGCACATACTACCAGCTAACAATGTGATGCCAGATTCCCGAGATGAAGCAAGAAAGATTTTGCGAAACTTGGGGATGGATTACAATTCTATCCACGCTTGTCCTAATGACTGCATTCTTTTCAGAGGGGAATACATAGACATGGAGAAGTGTCCGAAATGTGATTCCGAAAGATATCGAGTAGATCTCTACGGGACAAAAATTCCACAAAAGGTTTTGCGACATTTTCCTCTGCTTCCTCGCATCAAGCATTTCTTCGAATGTAAGTCCATGGCCGCCCTAGCATCATGGCATGAGGAGAATAAATCTTCGGATGGTGTGCTACGAATTTCTGCAGATTGCGCAGCCTGGAAACATATAGATGGAACATGGTCGGATTTTGCCAGGGAAGCTCGAAATTTGCGCTTAGGCTTGGCTATGGATGGCGTAAATCCATTTGGTCAAAGATCAACATCTTACAGTGTATGGCCCGTTGTCATCGTCAACTACAACATTCCCCCGTGGTTGACTACGAAGAAGGAGCACCTATGGCTAAGCTTGATTGTGCCAGGGCGATATAAAGTGGGGAATATGGATGTGTATCTTCGTCCACTATTGGAAGAGCTACAACAATTGTGGATTGGCATAGAGGTGGTGGATATGAGCCGACACACAGGACGACGGAATGCTTTGATCAGAGGCATTCTAATGTGGACCATGCATGACTATCCCGGGCTAACAGAATGCTCAGGTGATCTATTGACACTCCTCACTCAGACACTATAAATCTTGTTTTTTCCCATAGTTGATCTATTATCATGTGTATACATGCAGGGCTTCAAACAAGCGGATACAGAGCATGTGTCACATGTGGACCTATACTGAATGCACGTAGGGCGCCCTCACTGAAGAAGCAAATCTACGAAGGTCATCAAGCGTATCTTCCAGAGACTCATGTGTTACGCGACGGCTTTTTGGGAAGAGAGCCACCAAGGATGTCTGCACAAGCATGGTTAGAGCAGAAGGAGATGTGCGATGATGGATTGCCTCCAGGGATGAAGAGACTATCTCTATGGTACGAGTTACCATACTGGCCCCGACTCATGATCAATCACTTGCTCGATCCAATGCACATATTCAAGAATGTGGGTAATCTACTATGGGACCATCTGACCGGCAAGAAAGATACTTTGGGAGCCAGAGTTGACCTTAGAAATGTGGATTGTATGGAGCAATTTTGGCCGCAAACAGCGTCTGATGGATCGATAAAACTCCCTAAAGCACCATGGATTTTCACAGGAGCCCAAGAACGCAAAGTAAAAGAGACCATTCGATCTTTGCAGACCCCCACTGGCGTAATGCACTCGCTCCGAACGTGTTTTACTAAAGAAGGAAAGCTTACCGGTTTGAAGTCACACGATTGGCATAAAATGTGTCAGGTACGTTCATAGTGGACTTTAATATCATTGCATAAAATGTGGACTTTAATATCATTGCTGCACATACTTTACAGTTTATTTTACCGGTTTCCATTGAGGGATGTTTGTCTCTCGACATCCATAACACAATCTACAAACTTGCAAAGCTGGTGCAATGGATCTCACAAAAGGAGATCAACGTAGACTCCATACCATTCGCCAAACTAAATGCTGCGAAGCTTGTGTGCATGTTTGAGAAACATTTTCCTACTACCATGCTAACCATTCAGGTGCATCTTCTTGTTCACATAGTTGATGAGGTGGAAATAGCTGGCACAGTTCATTCCAGATGGATGTTCTTCTTAGAACGTTTCATGAAAAAGCTTAAGGGATATATGCGTCAAAAGGCACGTCCGGAGGGTAGCATGGCAGAAGGTTGGTTGGTATCAGAGTCCCTAGTGTACATTGGAGAGTGGCTAGACGGATTTGATAAAGCCCGGGACAGGCTATGGCGAACCATAGATGATGAGCGCATATCTGGGATTGTCATGTGCAATCTCGGTGTTGAGAAGAAGATGACGGAAGATCTAGAGGCTAAAATCAACCGATTTTGCATGCTTCACAATCCAGTGATGCAAAAGTGGATTTCACAATATGAGGATGCAAAGCAAGAGCGACAAAGAGCACGAATCGAGTGGAGACGGGGAAGACGACCACCGATGCACTATCCGACGGTTCTGGAGAGTCTACCAACCTTCATGAGCTTAAGATGGTTGCCCAACCAATTGAAAAGCGCACAACAATGTGGTGACGAAGTGACTGAGGAAGAGTGGGAGTACTCTCGGGGTTGCGCGACCAAGGTAAGTTTGCAATGTACGACTAGCAAGTGACTTTATTTATAAACGTTTGAACGGCCACTCATAATCTTTGTTCGTTGTAGTATAAGTCATACACAGCAGCATGGTGTAAAGGTCGACATTTTAGGGTGGAACGAATCGACAAAAAGCGTTTTACTCAAGATTGTGGAATCATGGCAAAATTTGAACAGTATAGTCGACGACGTTCCTCTGATGCAGATCCTGTGGTGGCGGAACTCACTTACTTCGGCACGCTGCAAGAGATTTTGAGGATCGATTATAGAGGATTTTTTGTCGACTTGTTTGACGTGCAATGGTTCAAGATAATCATGGAGGGTCGCAATGCTACTGTGCGTAGAGGAGAGTCTGGTTTTCTTGAGGTGGATTCTACTAAGAAATGGACTGACCTAAGAGACACTTTCGTACTACCCGAGCATTGTGAACAAGTAAGTATGTAAATAGTTAACATCCCCCTTTTACAAGTTATGTGCTTGAAAGCTCTCATGTAAGTTATGTGGCTCTGGCAGGTAATATTTCATCCTACAAAGTCTACATCAAACTGGTGGTACGTCATAGAGGTAGCCCCTCGTAGTGCAAGGACGTATGAAGGCTACCATGTGCCAATCACAACGGCATCGACGGAGGAGATCAGAGAAGATGCTCAATCAGAAGCCGCTGCGGTGGTGCCAGACGAGCATCAAGATGCTACTACTCTATATGGGGTGCATGCAAAGGAGCTATAAAATGAAACAGAGGATATGTGTTTAAACAGAGAGCTCTATATAGATATAGGAAGTTATGCTGAGTTATGCGAGGATGAGAGAGAGATCTCTTAAAGCCACAAATATTGTATTTGAACAATTTTGCTGCGTGTTGTAAAAGCTCTGGCTCTCTAAGTACCTTCCATGGTGTATAACGCTCTTTTCTACTCGCGCTCACATCTTTTGATTGAAAATTCTGAATTTTCAACTTGCCTCTTCTATCACTCAATTCATTGCGTCATTGTATTTATATGCGTCATTACGTCATTGTATTTAATGGTCTTTGCGTCATTGTCTACTCTATTCATTCAATATTAAGTTTAAATATTCGTGTGTTTAATGCAGGTATGGATGATGAGGAGTTTCTTTCTTCTTTGTCACCGCAGCAGAGACAGTGGTACGTGGAGTGTCATCGCTCTGGCGCATCATCGCGCGTTCCTACTCCATCCACATCTCCCTCTCTTTTGGAGCATTCGGCGCGCTCCGAAGCTTCGGCGTCGACGAGACGAGCTTCACACTCGTCTAGACACCGGCGCTCTAGTGGTGGCGGTGGCGGTTGTTGTGGGGATTCCGCCACCGATGCCTTCACACCGCCTCGTGTTCGACGAGGCTCTTTACCCTCCCCTTCTTTGCCCGCCCCCACACCAGCCACATCATCGCCATCTACGCCAGGTTTTGCTCGGCTGACTGTTCCTAGCAGCTACACACCTCTACCTACTCCGCCAGGAGCCACCCCACTCGACACTCCCCGCTTCGGGGCCCAGACGCCGGTGGAGACACCTGACGTCCGTACCCCCATCGACACGCCGCTAGAGACCCCTGCCGGGACACCCAGGTTCACGCGTCACCGGCCAGAGGGCTTGCCTTACTCCGTCGACTTCAATGGCGGCATCATCATGGATGATGACGGCAAGAAGGTGATCTCGCGCATGCGTGATCTTTTCTCTCAGCTGTTTAGACACTACATACTAAACAAATGGAGTGAAGTATCAAGTGATTTAAAAAACAGAGTCATCAGCATACTTCATGATGAGTTTCCCGTTCCAACACGGGATCAGCGCTTCAATGAAGACCCGATGAAGATTCGAATGCGCGAATACTGCAAACACAAGCGTTTCGAAGTGCAAAAAGCAATCAAGAATGGGTGGAACAGGCCAGATTGGCTGGCCAAAGAAGATTGGAAGAATGCGAAGAAAGCAGCGCGCGAGAATCCCGACAAGTGGAAGCAACAAAAGGATACAGCCAGAGCGCGAGTAGAGACAAGGAGCTCGCACCACTTGGGGAGCAGTGGATGGGCATCATTTGAGGCCGATTTTGTAAGTGTTTTCGCATTGCTCTTTATGTTCGATAGTTTAGGGTTTATGAGTTTTTTAATTCTAACATAATGAAATCTTTGTATGTTTTGACAGTGGTCGATGACAGGACGTGATCCCACACCGTACGAGCGCGAGTACGCAGGCAGGAAGGGCTTAAACGCCCTGATGGACATTCTCAGTTCTCACGGCGGCATGGTTAGTATTAGGGTTTACTCTTTTCTATTTTTTGTATTGTTTTATAAATGTCGTTATATGTTTATACTTATTGAAAGCTGTCTTATTGTCTTTTTTTGCAGAATCCGACAGATACGCCGCTTGGACGCGATGAGACGTCTGACTAAACGACGTCAATTTAGCCGTAGCTAGATAGCATTAATTTAGGGTTTCTCATAGCTTATGTATCATGAGACGGATTTTATACGTCTTTTTGAACCATGTATATTATTACATTTGTCACCGCAGTTCCTTTTGCTAATCAATTCTTTTGCCAATCAATTCTTTATGCCTATGATGTTGTACAATTGTCATTATTACATTTGCCAATCAATTCATTTTGCCTATGATGTGTACAATTGTCAATTTTGCAAACAATGCGTCTTGTGGGTGACTATTTTGGGTCTATTATCTACCCTTGCACTTTTTTTAAAAAGTGAATGAAGTACAATATGGTTGATGGGTGGCAGGGCATTCAATGCCCTGTCACCAAAAAAAAATTCTCTCGGGCGTCGCTATAATCGTCACTATTTATGGCTCTGTAGCGTCGCTATGAGCGTCGCTATAGTCTTCTGTGTAACCGTCGCTATGAGCGTCGCTATGAGCGTCGCTATATAGAGACGCTCATAGCGACGCTCTCGTAACGACGCTGGTAGCGACGGTTTTAGCGATGCCGGGGGTTATAAAAACCCAGTGTATTTCCGTCGCTAACAGCGTCACAAGAGCACACAACCTCTTGTAGTGATTTTTTCTTCCTCCAAGAACCAACGACTACGAGTCTTCAATCCTCTTTGTTGATTAGTGTTGTGTGTAGGAAGAAGAAGGCCCTCTTTGTGTAGGTAATAGAACAACGATATCCACATACAAAAACAATTGAAGCACTTCAGGAGAGAGAGAGAGAGAGAGAGAGAGAGAGAGAGAGAGAGAGCCCCTCTACAATAAAGGCCAAGGGGTACTTAAATGAACCCCGTGCAATGGGATCGACGGTGTGAATGTGAGAGCCGCGATCTTGAGGCAATGGAACGGTCAAAAAAATCCAAGCCTTCCGCTCGGACTTGAATCCACCACCTCCCCCTTGGGAGACATTTGCTCTAATCACTCGCTCGCATGGGTTTTTGTGACCTGTATGGCAAAACACAAAGCTGTATATGAAACTAGCTTAGGCAAAAGTAAACTCGAGTCAAAAAGGTAAACTTGGACAAAGCGCCCACCACATTTGATGAATCACATGCACATTGGAGTAAGGTCCTTGCCGTTGATCCCCCACACCCACTTCATTAAAGATCCCGTGAGAGTTAAGTCATGAATGAGAGAGAGAGAGAGAGAGAGAGAGAGAGAGAGAGAGAGAGAGAGAGAGAGAGTCAGTATTCAAACAAAACACACACACACACACACACACACACACACACACACACACACACACAAAAGAAGAGCGTTTTTTTTTTTGTGGCAAATTGCACTCATCCGGTGCGAGGTGATAAATCACATCTTTATGAGCGCACAGGGTCGCTTGATCACACTTGAACCCATGACCCAGGTCACGGAGGTCAAGTAATCAACCAACCAAGTTAGCTCAAAATTGTAGGAATAATCCCAAAAGATATATATAGAGAGAGAGTGTGTGTGTTTGTTCAAACAACGACACTTTGCCAAATATACATGTCACATTAGCATCAAACACCACCAACATGTTTCCTTGAGTTCAAGCCTTAGGTGCAACTTAGTATGGCCTATTTCTATTTGGGGCATTATTAATAAATCTAAAACCAAAAACCATTCCAGTGCAGGAAAACCTCCATGAATCTTTAAGCATCTATTTTGGAAAGCATGTAAGTTAGCACACACCCACAGACAATAAAGATGAGATGAAATTTACGGTTGGAAGTTTGTTAGCGGTGATTTATTACATCATTTTGGAATGGTGTGGATTAATTTGTTGCTCTCAAGTAAAAATTATGCAATGTAAATCATTTTAACAATTTCCTGAAATACTTCTTTGTTTCAGAGGAGAAGAGTGTATCAGTTGTATTTTACTTCCACGGAGGAGGCTTTGTGGAGTTATGTGCAAATCTATTCTTTTATGACTCCTTTTGCAAGTGGTTAAGCAAGGCTTGCAAAGTAGTTGTTATCTCTGTAAACTACAGATTGGCGCCAGAACATCGATACCCCGCGGCCTATGAGGATTGCTTTGCTGCACTGAAATGGGCAGGGAATAGCTCAAATACCCGACACATTCCTTCCATGGCAAACCTCAATTCTTGTTTCCTCATGGGTGACGGTGCAGGAGGCAACATAGTTCACCATGTTGCTTGCATGGCTGCCTCATCTATAACAGAATATTGTTCCTCGCTTCAAATAAAGGAGAGAACACATGCAGAAATAAGAATGCCCCGTGTTCCTTTTGGAACTGTCAAAGATGCGGATTGGTATTGGAGAGCTTACCTTCCATTAGGTGCAAATAGAGATCATGTTGCATGCAATGTTACAGGACCAAACTCTATTGATTACTCTAAGCTTGCTTGCTCTTCCACCATGTATGGTTGTGGTTGCAGAGCATGACTTTTTAAAAGATTGGGAACTTAGGTACACAAAGAAATTGAGAGAAACTGGCAAGAAGGTCTCCTTGGAGTATTACAAAGGGGGTATTCACACCTTTCATATTTTCAAACATCTCAAAATGTCACAAGATCTGATGATAAAATTAGAAAGCTTCATAAAAAAACATGACCAAGGAAAATGACCTTTAGAGAGGAAAGGTCTCATGAAAATCTGGCTTATCACAAGAATATGGTATCAATTTGCACATTCTACTGATTTTGAAAACGACTCTTTTTCAATTTTACTTTTTCTTTAATCATTGTGCACATGCGATAAAATCTACTTTGTTTAACGAAACATCGATAACAGCAAAATGTTTTTTTGGCATGTAAAAACATGCATTGAGAACAAGGAGAAATGTGTACAAATTTTTTAATCCAATCTTTTAATTTGTAAATTGGTCCTTTTGTAGAAGAGCCTCATCACTTCTTTTTCAACCTTTTGTTATAAAAAAACACTTATTATAGTTTGTAAATGGTCCCTTCATTTATGGTTTTGGTGGTGCTCCTTGGCACGGTCTGTAATGTTTACAAATTTTTTAATCCAATCTTTTAATTTGTAAATTGGTCCTTTCGTATAAGAGCCTCATGACTTCTTTTTCAAATTTTTTTGTTTAAAAGAAACTTTATGGTTCTGGTGGTGCTCCCTAGCACGGTCTCTGGAGAGAGTTGTAATTTTAATTTTTTGTTTTCTAATACATTCACTCACATAATGTGAGTTTGATAAAATAAAATAATTCTTTTTTTAGTTTGTAAATGGTACCTTCATTTAAGGCTCACGAGTTCCTTTTTGACTTTTTGGACTGCATAAGGCCTTAGGAAAGTGTTGCATCTTTCATCTCAAAATGAGAATCTGTATGAGCGATGAGGGTGTGGTTAGGGTTGTTAAGCGCACGGTGTTGAGCTAATGGTTGTGTTGAGGGGGTTGTATGCTATGTCCTTGCTCTGCACAACATCTAGTCCTCGCTCTTCGCAACGCCCGGTCCTGCCTTGGAATTGCTGCGGTTGTGTAAAAAAAAAAAAAAAAAAAAAAACACCCCGTAAGGGTGGTTTCTGGTCTCACCCTCTCTAGAATTTGGGTTGGAAAAGGATCAACTTGCTTTGTGCCCCCGCCCCAATGGCGAGCTCGTCCGGACCCACATATGCCGAAGCAATGGCGGGTAAGCAAGGGCCACCCCTCGATCAACAAGCCGAACATGCGGTTGACGGTTTGATGGGAAGCTCCTCGAAACAGGACGACAGAGCTAGCGGCCAAGACTTCATTGCTAATCTGAACAAGGAGGAACTTAAAGCAAGAAAGTTGTAGGTAGAGAAGGAGCTAACAAAAATATTGAGTGCACTGACCCCGAACTAACTGCCACGGGAGGGCTCGGTGACGCATGAGGATGCTGTGGAAGCTGACAAAGGTGACAAGGTTTTTTGGGCACTAAGGAAGTCACTCCCGCAGCGTGCAAAAGTTGAAGATGCCATTACGGTGATTGTTCCCCCTGTCATTGTGAAAAGACAACTAGCTGAGGTTGTCGCTTCCATGTTGGTGTTTGGCTTCATGGAGAGAGTTCCGAACAGAGTTAAGCTCATCAACTCGCTTTACAGTCCATTTGTCCTAAATCAACACGGCTCGGTAGTGTTTACTCAATATATATCAAAAGGTTTCGTATCAATTCAGTTTAACGATAGCGCAGTGGTGGAGCGGATTTAGGTGAAAAGTCCGCTCTTCTATAATCGCGTGCCGGTTTGCGTTCTCCGCTGGGATCCCCTTTTTGAATCCAACGAAGCTTTCAAGGATCTATGCCCAGTCTAGGTTGAATTTGTCAACCTCCCCGTATTGCTTAGAAAGAATCTAAAAGACCTGGTAGCCTCACTAGGGGATCCACTTTTTGTTCCAACTGCCAAAGACTTAGGTGCAACAGCAAACAAGGTCTGTATCTGGTGGGACCTGCGAAAACCACAACTTAAGAATCTAGTGGTGAACATTGGAGCAGGCCTAAAGATAATCCCTCTGAACTTTGGCACTTTATATAGAAAGCATCCTAACTTATGTAGGATAGATTGATCTCACTACGGCCATATTATTTTTAACATTTTATACTAACCACAAGATACTTCAATAATTATTGACCACAGACTATCTTGATGGGAGTGATGAATATGATAGAAAAATTATGTTGATGTGCCTGCATTGAGAGGGAAATAGAGAAAATGATAGAAGTATTTATTGAGATGTCGAGCTCTACATCTTGAGCTGGCATCCACTACGGGTCTTGTCCGCTTACGGCATTTACTCACTGGCGCGTTAGGTGACCGACATGGAGGATCTCTGCCAGTGATTCTACAGCTAGACTACACTTATAGTGCCAGCCTAGTACGCTTCTAGCGTGTTCACACCGCATGTACATATGTGCTACTTTTCAGTTTAAGCACTTAGTCATTTTGTACTCTCTTTTCTGTGAGAAGAAGAAGAAGTTTTCCATCTCTGTGTGCTTGTCTTCTGTAGCTCTCTTGCATCCTCATTCTTTACATGGTATCAGAGCCTGGTGCAGGCAAGAGAGGCTAAGAGAGCAAGAGCATCACAATCCCTTCGTTCGCAATCCACGACCAGATGCCGAAGGCGCCCCATGCAGCGAAATTTTTTACAGGGGTTTTTCGTACAAGTTTCTGAACAGGTCTCCAAAGTGCAGTACACAGAGATTTACTGTACAAGTACAGTGGTTGTATGTACGCTTGATTGTGGACACTCGTTGAGTGTAGAAAGCATTACAGGTACCACGATAGCAGGTTCAGCAAATTTGTAGGTTTTTGCAGATTTCAGCTATTTTGTCTTAGTGCTTCAATATGTCTGACGGTTTCAGTCAGATTGTTACTGAGAAGCTTGAGAAAAATAACTACCCTGCATGGAAGTTCAGAATAACAAATTTCCTAAAAGGAAAAGGTTATTGGGACTATGTAGAAGGAGACAATGAAAAGGAACCAGAGATTCCCGAGGCAAATGCTACAGCAGAACAAAGGAAAGCTTTGAGGGACTGGCAACAAGGCCAGAGCAAAGTGATGTATTGGCTTTCTATGAGCATCACAGACGGCATGATGGGCTATCTACAGGATGCTGAAACCCCCGCCATTGCATGGAAAAACTTAGGCAGAGTGTTCGAGGTGAACACCAAGGCCAGGAAGCTTCAACTAAAGTCGGAGCTAAATCAGGTTAAGAGGAACAACCTCTCCATTAATGATTATGCTTTGAAGATCAAGAGTATCATTGAAGCTCTTGGATCTATTAAAGTCTCAGTGGAAGACGATGACATTGTTCGTGCATGCTTGGATGGTCTAGGAGATGAGTATGTACATTTCAGGTCTTTCATGAATACAAGAGACAACATCCGCGTGTTCCAAGATTTGATTTCTATGCTTATTCTTGAGGAGAAGAACCTTGACACATCTTCTTCTCATGGCAGAAATAATTCTGAACGGGCCTTCTATTCTAACTCCAACAGAGGTAGAGGTAGAGGTCGTGGTCGAGGCCCAAGAGGTTGCAGGGGCCAATTTCAAGAAGTTCAATCAAATCAAAACAATACAGGTGGCA
This sequence comes from Adiantum capillus-veneris, assembly GCF_014529385.1. NCBI lineage: Eukaryota > Viridiplantae > Streptophyta > Polypodiopsida > Polypodiales > Pteridaceae > Adiantum > Adiantum capillus-veneris. The sequence goes on from NC_140951.1 coordinate 144,701,550, forward strand.
GGGGAAACCAGTCTCAAGGCAGGGGGAGTCAAAGAGGTCGTGGTGCAGGATCAAGCAGGCAGCAACATACTGCAGATAGCAGAGAATGTTGGACTTGTGGTGAAAGAGGTCACATGTCACGTGACTATCCAAAGGAAAAAGCAAGTGGAAAGAGAGAACATGGCAACTATGCATCTACTAGCAGAGATGCAGATGACAGCAAAAACGAGCTCATGTTTGTTATGCAACATGCAATGAATACAATGACTAAAGAGAATTCCACCCAAGATGATGTTTGGTATGTGGATTCAGGTGCCTTTAATCACATGACGTCTCGTGGAGAGTGGTTTAGAGATATGCGCAAACCAGATGTGTCAGGCTATGTGCAGACAGGAGATGACACAGCTCACCCCATTGCTCATGTAGGGGACAGACCTCTAAATACGAAGAGTGGAAAATCAAAGTACTTAGCGGATGTACTTCATGTCCCAAACATTACAAAGAATCTTGTTTCTGTTGGACAAATGGTTGAGCAAGGTTTGCAGGTTCGCTTCAATCCAAATGGCTGTTATGTAGAAGATTTCCAGAATGGCTGTAAGTTGATCACAGAGGGCAAATGTGTGGGTAGAATGTTTACGCTGAATGTAGACATGCCTGAGGTAAAAGCTGCATTATTTGCACAGGGCACAGGTGTTGTGGCTGATGTTGACATTTGGCACAAACGCATTGGCCATGTCAATGAGCAGAGATTGCGCAGCATGCAATCAAAACAGATTGTAAAAGGTTTGCCCAAATTCAAGGTGGATGGTGTGCATAAAGTGTGTGTAGCAAATGCGCCATTAGCATTGTATGGGTATACAGATGCAGATCGAGCAGGTAGCATTATTGATAGGAGATCTACGAGTGGCTTCGTGTTCTCTTTTGGGAGTTTGCTGTTACTTGGAGTAGCAAAAAGCACCCTACGGTTGCTTTATCGAGCACAGAGGCCGAGTACAGAGGTGCAGCAGTTGCGGCGTGCGAGGTAGCTTGGCTACGCACATTACTTGAGGACTTGGGAGTGCGGGTGGACCAGCAGATTGTCATCCATTGTGACAACCTCAGCAACATGCAGTTGGCTAGGAACCCAATGTTCCATGCTAGGACCAAACACATAGAGGTCCATTACCACTACGTTCGAGAGCGAGTGTTGGTGGGCGACATCGACTTGGTCTACGTCAGCACAGAGCAGCAGATAGCGGATATCTTTACCAAGGCCCTCGTAGCTGAGAAGCTTCGACGTTTCCGGACTATGCTTGGACTCTGCGACATGCAGAGCTCGAGGGGGAGTATTGAGATGTCGAGCTCTACATCTTGAGCTGGCATCCACTACGGGTCTTATCCGCTTATGGCATTTACTCACTGGCACGTTAGGTGACCGACACGGAGGATCTCTGCCAGTGATTCTACAGCTGGACTACACTTATAGTGTCAGCCTAGTACGCTTCTAGCGTGTTCACACTTAGTGACCGCATGTACATATGTGCTACTTTTCAGTTTTAGCACTTAGTCATTTTGTACTCTCTTTTCTGTGAGAAGAAGAAGAAGCTTTCCATCTCTGTGTGCTTTGTGCTTGTCTTGTGTAGCTCTCTTGCATCCTCATTCTTTACAGTATTGCCAACAAAGTGAGAAATGGTGAGGGTTAGGAGAAAATCCTTGCTATTAGAGCATGATAATGAGCCACCATGTACTAGTTCTAAGTCTTATTGTGAGTACAAGCTGATGACATATCACTGAATGACATATATATCATCTAGTTGGTTGCACCATTAGTCAAACATTGTGGTGTAATAAAACAACCCCTTTTTAAAAAGAAACTTATGCATTTTTTTCCAAAATGAAATGAAAAGCCTCTTCTATAAATGTAATTTTGTTAATTTGGCATAATAAAAAACCTTTTATGTTCAACTCACGTGCTATATTAACATACCTATGGGTGACCCCCCTGAGATTATGTTCTAAAGAAGTATCTCTGATGTACAATCAATTACTATCAAAACAATTGGGTAGAATTGCTAGCCTTGGTTGAGTTTGCCTACAACAACACTGTTCATGCTTCTACTCTACATAGCCCATTCTTTGCCAATTATGGTCAGCACCCAAGGATGGATGTTACATGAATCATCAAGTGAAGAATCCGGCTGCCACAGAATTAGCCACACATCTATAGAGCAGTCATAATGAATTAACAATGAATATTAGAAAAGCTCAACAAAGGTATAAAAATAGCGCGAACAAACATCAAATGCAACATCCGCCATACAAGATTGGGGATCAAGTGTGGCTTCTTCGCCATGATCTATGTTCTTCTCGCCCTTCCCAAAAGCTAGATTATCAAAGGCTTAGACCATTCAAGATAATTAATTGACCAAGTGAATCCAGTCACATATCACCTCTAGTTACCACATTCTATGAAGATTCATCCAGTCTTCCATGTTTCATTGTTAGAGCCTTGTTTATCAGTGCTAGATCCCTCGGAGAGGCTCATAGCACCACCGCCCATAGAGATTGATGGTCATGAAGAATATGAATTCAAGCAAATCCTTGACTCTAGAATCTCTCATGGAAAACTTTAGTACCTTGTACTTGGAAATGTTATGATGCAAGTGAACGAACATGGGAGCCTGCATCTAACCTCCATCGCCCATCAGCAAAGTTCATGAATTTCATCAATAATATCCATCGAAGCCCACCCCTACATCAAGAGGAACAACCGCTCCTTGTGGAACTCATCACTAGAGGAGGGGGTACTTTCACGGATGCGAGCTCTTAGAAGAGTTCTAGAAAGTTCTAGAAGAATCTAGAAGGTTTTAGAAAGTTTTAGAAACTTGAAGAAGGTTCTAGAAGCACCTAATAGATTCTAGAAGGCTCTAGAAATCTAGATTCTAGAAGGTTCTAGAATATTCTAAAAGCTTCTAGAAGCATCTGGTAGATGCTAGTAGTGTCAAGAAGATTCTAGAAGTAGATGGAAGAATCTCAAAAGTTCTAGAAAGTTCTAGAAGCTTGATGAAGAACCTAGAAGGTTCAAGAAGAGCTAGAAGGTTCTAGAAGGAATCCTCCTTAGGCTTTAGTATAAATAGAGGTCTTGGACTACAAGTCCCTTAGTCTTGCGGCTCGCCCACACTAGTTGTGAGGCTCCTGTGAGGTAAGTCCTCTTCTAGTTCTTGTTTTGTTATCAAGTCTTGTTCTTGTAATCAAATTTTTTAATAAGTATGAAATCTTGTTAATCAAAAGTAAGCTTATAATTTAGTCTCAAGCTCTTGTATATTGTGAGTTCCTTCTCTCACTCACTTCTAGCTCAAGATGCGCTCATAACAATGTCTATGTATGGGCTGTACAATTGCATCTCCGAAATCAAGGTACCATCTTTGATTAGGTTGAGCGAGCATGGCATCCATGCCATGATGGCAGACTGTTGGCATCGTCTTTGAGGATGATGCAACCAACCTCCAAGCCCTACTCGCAACCCTCATAAGTAGATACATTCCCTCTTAACGTGCATCAAGTGTGTTTCCGGCTTGGTCTCCATATATGTAATTGACCCATTTCCAATGTAATACTGTTGAAAATAATGGATGTAGTGTTTTTGTAATGTATGAGGGCTCTTCATTTTGGTAAGATCTTATAGCAAGGTCTATGGTCACATAGCATTTCTTGGAATAAAAAGGGGAGAGAGAGAGAGAGAGAGTGAGTGAGTGAGTTGAGCTAAAGGTATCTTTGGAATATGCTCACTAGGTTCCAAAAAGAACTCGCTATATAATGCTAGCCAAAAAAATTTCCCCTCATCTAGACTCTAAAATAGAGTTTCTCCTTGTCACATTACTTTCACTAGCATCAACAACATATGTTATACTTGAACTTCACCAAGTATGGTTATATATATATATATATATATATATATATATATATATATATATATATATATATATATATATATATATATATAATAGTACTCACTCACTCCAACACGAGTGAGTGAAGATTGAGTTAAAACCATTAAAAAATTGCTATAGTTCCATGCTCACATCAAGCCATGGATGACTATCACCAACTTAAGATACATATCGATGCTTATATTATCCCATAAGAGCGATCTTTTTACAAGGAAGCTCGAAACCTAAACATATGGAGATAGCAACATTAAAACAGGACCATAGTAAATACCGGGAAGTACAACCAACACCCAACCACAGTGTCATGAGAGCCACCACTCCTGGTGGACTATCACCCCCACCTGAAGTGCCCATGACACGAGCAAGCATAATCACATAGACTAAGAGTAAATGAGCCAGCTGAGTAGGATACCTTCACAAACCAGGTTGAGCCGAGCAGGAACCCAGAGAACACGCAAATCGGGCTTTTAAAGGAGAGCCTAACACCTTCAAAAGAGCATCTTGACAATGCCATGGAGAAAAGGCAAACTTGCAACGCCTGCAAGACTCCTGGATTGGCCAATTACAAAAACCCAGCTTGCCTTAGATCCCCCCAAGGTGGGGTAGGAGGGCAAACAACTCTCGGTAGGCCAAAAAGAAGCGGGGGGGGGGGGGGGGGGGGGAGGGGAGAATCCGCTAGCACGCCATGGGCAGGGCTGTTGAGGCTTCCCTCCTAAGGCAACCCCATCCCTTCAAGCCGTGTCCTTTCTCCACACCGATTGCAAATCCAACAGCGCTACCATCCATCATGTGTTGCCACAGGTCACTGCATGCGTTCCTTGTAGGCTATAGCGAAATGATAGAGAAGCTCCCACAACCCTAGCTTCACCAAGTATGCTAGCAAGCAAAAGTATTGAACCACATGGAAAAAATAATTACATGGATCTAATAGAGAAATTTTCATTGTCACACATCTTTGACTTTTGTCCGTAACAGATGTTATACATGAAACTTCACTTGATAACATGGCTTAGAAAGCTTATACATCTAGCCACAAGCCCACACTGCCTAGATCGTCTTTACGTAGGTCCTAGAGCCGACGGTTGCATACATCATATTTGGGTATAGCAGGATGACAAATCATGGAGCAGTGGCACATGAGGAAAGCAGATAGCATGGATTCCAAGAAGCAATAGTAAGCAATAGGTGGAAGCTATCTCACGGGATGGGAGGCCGTAGCTATGGTGTGCAGTAGAGCAGGGGAGAAGTGAGTGTGCACACACATGAGAGAGAGAGAGAGAGAGAGAGAGAGAGAGAGAGAGAGAGAGATTCTTCTTTTTCATGAGCATGGTCTTTCTTGCCAATAAAAAGATGGATCACACACTATTTAATGGCATAAAATAGTAGAATACCCTCTTCAATCATCTCCTTCATCAGCACATATTCATAAAAGGAAGGTCGATATATGACAACATCTTGGCAGCAATGGTCAGCATCAAATATGCAGCCTTCACAAAACAGGAATGCGTTCTTCTGCAACTTGACCTAGACAAGGCATATGATAGGATCACATGGTCCTTCATTGAAGGTGCCTCCATCTAAAATCAGCTTAATTTCCAATGACAAATTCTCTTCGTTCTATAATTAGCCACATGACAGAGATTAAAGGACTCACAGAGAGCATGATATATAGTGATTGAAGGACTCACACCAATGAGAAAATCTATGTGTCAACAAGTAGTAAAGGTTCTTTATCTACATCTAGATCTCCATGTCTATGCATTTGCTTGGAGTGCACAACTAGACTATGGGTCAGGGCACGGCTTCCGTTCCTTATTATTTTTGGGAAGACACAGTGCCAACTCTCCACCATACTACTGTATGGCACTTCTATATGATGTGCACTTAGTCTATATATGATTTGTAGTTTGTATCATTTTCTCATTGCATGACAAAAGATTTAAGTACTAATATGGTTTTCCTGTAGCTGGACAAACAACCTTCTCTACCTTGCACACTCGAAGCAGATACCTACTCAATGGCCAGGTTAGTAGTCCAAGTTAATTTTTCCATTTCTCTACGCTACAATCTACTATATGTAAAAAAAAATATTTTTGACTCTCAACAAGACATCAATACTAAACAATAGTAGCAACTAGTCTCTTTGGCACGGCCAACCAAGCAAGACTAGTTTTTTTTGTTTGGAAAGCTTGAGATTTGACCACATTGCCTAACCTTCTCAACAACTAGGCTCTCAAAGAGAACAACATCACAAAGCATACTTGACCTTCACCTAGTAGTTTGGTTAGCCAGCTTGAAGGTTTGACAACATGGATACCTGACATTAGCAGGAATATCTTTCTCATCAAAATCTTGATTATGATCAACATATCACAAACACGGACTTCACATAATAGCTTGGGTTGGCAACCCTAAAGTCTTGGGCACACAACAAAACTCTTTCCACAACTTGACTTGAGTAGTGAATTTGGCCTCATTTCAAAACATTGACTAAATTCATCAATACATGGTATACAGACACACCTTCACCTGGGAGTCACCTAATAACTTGGCAACATTGTTTAGCCCTTTCAAAAACTTGACACAAGTAGACATTCTTGTGTTTCACACCACTTTGATGATGATTAATGTGAAATATTATGTAGGAAATCGTTCTTAATTGTCATATTATATAATAGACATATTATTTTATGTTGTATTATCCTATTATAATAGTAGTTAGATTTTGTATACATAGTTTATGTATGATATATTAAACATATTATTATTTGTTATATATTGTTTAGTATCATTTACGATAATTAAAATTTTGCATTTAATAGTATAACTATAGTTGTATGTTATGTTATATATTCAATAGTGTATGCTTTTATTACATATGTTGTGCTATGTACTATTTATATAATATTATATTCATTTGTTGCAATATACATATGATATTACTATATGTGTATATAGTATTCAATCTATATTATCTAGTATATACTATATACATCATATAAATTGATAGTTATAACATATTTACTCTATGTTATATATATTTACAGCTATATTTATCAATGCTATATATATTTACTCTATGTTATATATATTTACAGCTATATTTATCAATGCTATATTTGTAGTTGTTTGTGATGCATCCCCCCATCTACTTTGTGCATATTGAAAGTGTTTCCATATCTTTGTGCTAAAATTCTTTATGCAATCCTGGTTTGTTGTAAGTACAGTGTGTGATTGAGTGTGTGCTACAACCCAAATGTCCTTAGTTATTTTTGACTTGGTCGCTCACAATTTGTGTTGTTGCCAAGTTGCACACATTAATTTGGTCTCAACTTAAGGGCCTTTCCCAAGTCCTCTCTCTCTCTCTCTCTCTCTCTCTCTCTCTCTCTCTCTCTTCTCATTGTATGGGAAAATACCTAAAACAAGAAAGGCATAATATGGAAACATTTTTCATATCAAACAAGTAGGTCCCGAAAAAGACTTTTTTTGGGACTCATTAGTGAGAATCTTTGGAGATCCTCTCAGGTCTTTGAGGAGAAAGTCAGAGGAGAGGGCACGTGGGTAGGTAGAGATGCTTTGCTGTTTTAAGAGCAAAAGGAAATAGGAGAGAAAATTTGGGTAGGGCACGCGGTGGAGAGAGATGAAGAGAGAGAAAGTAGATATTTTTTTTCTGTCTTTCTATCTGTGACTCGCCGCAGGGGGCAGCACGATCCGGGGGGGGGGGGGGGGGGGGGGGGGGGGGGGGGGGCAATGCTTGCCTTTGCCTCTTGTTTGTCTGCAAGGGGTGCCTCGTCACGAAGAGCAGGATCGGATGGAGCATGGACACAAATAATTTTTATTGCTTTTGAAGACACTGAGTGACTGAGACGGGCCAAAGGTGACGAGCGAGGTGCAAGTCGGATGCCATGGTTTGCTAGGAAGGCAAAAACGCAGGTGATGATCGGACTAGTGGTGCCGAGAGCAGAGGGAGAAGGAAAGCGAATTGTGCCGTTGCTGATGGACTTGCAAGACAGAGGTAGAGAGGAGGTCGGAGGTGGTCATTGGACCAGGCTTGTGCGATGGAAGAGGCAGGTACGAGGAGCAGGGAGGGTGTGTGAACACAGCCTGCGTAAGGCATTGATAGTGACTTCTGGAAAGACTTTTGCTTCAAATTCTAGATTCGTTCGGAATCTTGCTAACAAATTATTGGGGTTTTACGAATGTAGACCAGTAGTAATACTATCTAGATGGTGCTATCCGAAAGTTATATTAATGCAAACATATATATATATATATATATATATATATATATATATATATATATATATATATATAGAGAGAGAGAGAGAGAGAGAGAGAGAGAGAGAGAGTCTCATGGGTCCCTTCACATTTTTCTTCATAAGAGAGAGAGAGAGTGTCATGGGTCCGTGTCATGGGACCCATGAGACACACTCTCTCTCTCTCTCTCTCTCTCTCTCTCTCTCTCTCTCTCTCTCTCTTATGAAGAAAAATGTGCAAGGACCCATGACACCTCCACTTGGAGAGAGAGAGAGAGCAGGGCTAGAAAAATACATTTTTCTTATCCGAACAAAATAAGGGGAAACTTGAAATTCTCCCGGTTTTCAGGTCAAAATTTGAAGCTTTTGCCGTTAATTACACTAAAATTTGTGTAAATTTGTCAGTTTTCTTAAAGGCAAGCTCAAAATCTAACCGGGATTTTATAATTTCAACCGGTTAAAATACACTAGACCCCGGCTTTTTTCTAACACTGAGAGAGAGGTAGGTGTCATGGGTCCCTTCATGTGGTAGTTGTCTCCTTTGTACTTTTTTTAGAGTAGCATCCCATCATTGAGAGCGTAGAGATCCAAGGGTGACAAATTGCTCTCAAATTTATATTGAATCCTCACTAAGAGCCAGGTCTTACAAGGTATCAACGAGATTAAGAATATTACATGGAAGGGTGAAATTTATAGGTCCCGAAAACGACTTTATTTGGGACTCATTAGTGAGAATCTTTGGAGATCCTCTCAGGTCTTTGAGGAGAAAGTCAGAGGAGAGGGCACGTGGGGAGGTAGAGATGCTTTGTTGTTTTAAGAGCAAAAAGAAATAGGAGAGAAAATTTGGGCAGGGCACGCTGTGGAGAGAGATGAAGAGAGAGAAAGTAGATATTTTTTTTCTGTCTTTCTAGCTGTGACTCGCCGCAAGGGGCAGCACGACCCGCGGGGGGGCAATGCTTGCCTTTGCCTCTTGTTTGTCTGCAAGGGGTGCCTCGTCACGAAGAGCAGGATCAGATGGAGCATGGACACAAATAATTTTTATTGCTTTTGAAGACACTGAGTGACTGAGACGGGCCAGAGGTGACGAGCGAGGTGCAGGTCGGATGCCATGGTTTGCTAGGAAGGCAAAAACGCAGGTGATGATCGGACTAGTGGTGCCGAGAGCAGAGGGAGAAGGAAAGCGAATCGTGCCGTTGCTGATGGACTTGCAAGACAGAGGTAGAGAGGAGGTCATTGGACCAGGCTTGTGCGATGGAAGAGGCAAGTACGAGGAGCAGGGAGGGTGTGTGAACACAGCCTGCGTAAGGCATTGATAGCGACTTCTGGAAAGACTCTTGCTTCAAATTCTAGATTCGTTCGAAATCTTGCTAACAAATTATTAGGGTTTTACGAATGTAGACCCATTAGTAATACTATCTAGATTGGTAATGTAATAGGACATAAAAGTGTCCATTCAAGATTTTTGGAAACAAATGCAATACTCCTAGTATTTGTGTCAAGTTTCAAGCATCTTACATAAGATTGATGCTAAGGGTGTTCGTGGTTGCAGATGCTCCTTTTGGGGCAGTCGATGGTAGGTTCCTTCTACAGCTTGGGCGGTCGTTCGAAGGCCGGCTGTGGTTTGGAGCGGCCCTGCTGGCCTGCTGCTCGAGTGGAGCTTGGTCGAGGAGGTGTGGTTCGGGCCGAGTAGCTATGGCTGGCGCTACTGGCCTACAGTGGACAGGTTACTGGTTCTTATTTCTTGTTGGAGGTGGTGGGCCGCAGGAATCAAGTTTTTGATCTTGGATCCGGTGATCCTCATTGGTGGTGGGCTAGTATGTGGCATATGCTCGCCTGTCAGTGGCGGCCGAGATGGCTCGCTCTGGGCCTCTGGCTCTTCTTCTTCGACGATTCGGTCTATGACTTGGTGGACAAGGTGACGGATGTGGTAGGTCCTTTTCCTTGGGTGGCTCCCATATCAGCCTTATTTTACTTTGCAGGGTGGCTCCCCTTATCAGCTGTTGTATGTTGATGTAAGGATTTCGGAAGCTTCTGGTATCTATGGGTGCCATGGCTCGATTTGAGCATGGCAAGCTTTGTAGAATTTGCGGTTTATAATACATTTCTTACTCACGTTTTGTGAGTTTTGCAAAAAAAAAAAAGATTGATGCTAAGAACCCATTCTATATGGGAAAGATAAGTAACAATCGTATTTCTTGGTTCCTTGGTCATGACAAGCTCTAAAAGCCAGTATAGTGTTGTATTTCACCAAAAACAATACATTTTAACGAGGAAGGCCATGGTACGAATCTAATTTTTCCATTAATTTCAATGATTTCATGATCTAAGTCTATGGTTGCCATAGCCCCATATTTGTTTTTTGGTGCAAAAATTAAGTGCGAATAAGTTTCATTTCTATATTCTGTTGACCTTTCATCAGTGTCTCCACTACTACACCCATATTAACCTAGATATGTACCTTACATTGTTACACTTTGGTAATTCACTTTCATACAAACACCCATAGGCGAGTACCCATTTCATTTGCATGGGTATCTCAAAAGATCCTATGCAAATGAAATGGGCAAAAGGAAAAGAAGACGTTGATATAACATTTCATTTCATTTTTCTACTTTAATAGGGCGTACGTCTCTCTCTCTCTCTCTCTCTCTCTCTCTCTCTCTCTCACTCACAGACCCGGTAGGCTAGATCTCACAAATTTTGGAAGTAGGTCTGTCCCAGTAGGTCATAGGTCTCACAAATTTTGGAAGTATTTGTTTAAGGAGAATCACATGGAGATGCTCTTTGGGAACTAAAGGCAAAAGAAAGGGAGGAAAGAAAAAGCTAACTGTTAAGTTTTCAGGTAGGTGTGCTCAATCTTTTTTGAGGTGGTTTATTAATGAGTATCTCCATAGATGCCTTATGGAAATTGAAAGCAAAAGGGAAGGGAGCACCGAGATCATGGGAGCTCGTCAGTGGGCAACACAAGAAAAGGACACGTGCGCGTGAGTGAGGGAGGGGAGCAATGCAGTAGTTTTAATTGAAACTGACTCCTTCGCTTTCCCTTCCCCTTGCGAGCGTACAGTGAATGCGTCTCTCTCTCTTTCTCTCTCTCTGTATCGAGTTCAATGCAGAAATTCCCTCTAATCCCTCTCTCTCACTGTGACTATCGAGTTCCCTGTCCTAGTTTGCTCTCGTCCCCTACAGCCGATACTTATGCTTCCAGTGCCCCATGGCACCTCTCTCTCCACATCCTTCGTCTATCCATTGGTGGTGTTGCAGGTGCGCAGGCAGGAGGATACGCACAAGACAAGTAGTGAATGCAATTCAGAGGTGCCATATGCCAACAGGAGCCGGGAGAGGGAGACATTTTTTTTGCTTGCATGTGTGTAAGAGAGAGAGAGAGAGAGAGAGAGAGAGAGAGAGAGAGAGAGAGAGAGAGAGAGAGAGAGAGAATTTTATTATGCTATGCTTTCGTCTCGATGGCCTCCCCTATATTCACAGTCTTGCAAGCAAGTGATGGACGGCAACTTGGATGAGAATGCTTGGTGCATGGACGAGGCTGCGGAAGGGACCCAACAGTGCGGTGGGGTTTGGCCGTGGTAACACAGAGCATGAAAGCTTGGGGAGGCGAAGCAGCACCATTAGCATTAATGCAAGTCGCAACATGCTGGAGCAAAGGGAAAGCACTGAGCAAGGTTGCGCAGAGGGGAAGGGAGTAGGTTTTCAGAGCTCGTAGCGTGTGGCAGATGATGGGATCAGGAGTTGAGTGCGATGCCTGACGAGCTTGCAATAGAGACAAAGCAAGGTACAAACAGAGATGGTGCTAAGTCGGGTGCCGTGCTAAACGGGTTGCAAGTCTTAAGATGCTAGGCGATCGTGGGACCAGGGCACTGATGGCAACCTGGAGGTTGGGGGGGCTACGCAGGAACGGTTGGGATGGGAGGGCTTTTTGCTTTGGATAAGTTTGGGAGGGGAATATCAGAGTTTAATTAATTAATGAATCGTAACATTTGAACATGTTCTCTTATGATAATTCTAGACACAACTACAAAGCACAAAAACTACACGGGCAAAAAACACTGCTTCCACAATGTGGCCATCTCAATCTCTTTGAAACGTATGTACTAGTAGTCAAATTTGTATTGTATGCTTAGATTTGGACCTAAGATACAAATTGACTGGACCATGTACACTGAAGGAATTGACTTGATCATGTATACTAAAGGAATTGAGCAATATTGAACATAATACATTGCTAACTCAAAATGAGTCCAATTTTGGTAAAATGGAAAAATATTCTTGACTTTGCATTGTTAGCTATTGGGGGTAGCAGGCGAGTACCCATTTCATTTGCATGGGTATCTCAAAAGATCCTATGCAAATGAAATGGGCAAAAGGAAAAGAAGACGTTGATATAACATTTCATTTCATTTTTCTACTTTAATCGGGCGTCTCTCTCTCTCTCTCTCTCTCTCTCTCTCTCTCTCTCTCTCAAACCCAGTAGGTCTCACAAATTTTGGAAGTAGGTCTGTCCCAGTCGGTCTCACAAATTTTGGGGGTATTAGGTGCCACAAAACTCAAGGAAGAAGAAATACATAGTGATGAATTTGTATGAAAAATCAAACTTTCCTTTCCTTTCTTTTTCATATAGTTGTACAATTCTCATGTTGCTTACATACCAGATATACTAACCTCTGAAAGAGTACAAGCAAAATGCGGGTCCTTTGTCTTAAAGAAGTCAAACATACATATGAACTTGGTGAATTTAATCCCCCAAACTTGTCCACCAATATTTTATCCACTGCCACCATTCCTTGGGCTATTGAGAGTCCCAAAATATATGCCTTATAGTTTTTGGTCTGCTACATACATTAAATACTCCATTCCCTAATCCTTTCCTAGCCATAAGGGCAACAGAGGGAATTTCTCCCACTATCACTCTCCAAAGGAAGAGCTTGAGCTTGAATGAAATGTGAATGGTCCATATACCTGCAAGCACATTAATCCACCAAGCATTGTCATACATAAGTTCCCATTGCTTGCTAACAATCTTAATGGACAAGAACAACACTGGCCAGTTCATTTCAAACATCCGGTTCATTGTTGCTGATGGCATGTCCTCCGGGAAGTGTGTCTAATGTTAGGCCAAGGGCCAGAACGGACATGTGGTCAGGGGGCGCTATATTTAGAGACTAGGAGTCTATATATGGCACGGTTGGGTGGAGAGTTGCATAGTCCAATCCCCCACGGTCTCACATTGGTATCATAGCTTAGGGAAGAGGGGAGCTATGGAAGAGGGGAGATAGAGGTCTCGCATGGCGATGCATGCCTTCACGGATTCTCTCTCTCTCTCTCTCTCTCTCTCTCTCTCTCTCTCAGCATGGCATTCTTCCCTCTCTCAGCATAGCGTTTTTTCTCTGGCTATCCCCTTGAGGAAGGACACGGAGGGAGCCGGGGTGCATGGCTATGGGAAGCGGCCCCTGCAGAGCCGAAGATGGGAAAGAAGTCGAGACAGACCGCACCGTGGGCAGGAGCCCTTGAGCCGGGGCGGGCCCGGTCGATCTCCACCAAACAGTTCGATTTTTGGCTTGATGGGAGCACAAGAAGGCGCTGGGGAGATCCCGTGCCTGGCGCGGTGCCAAATTCGATGGCTAGAAGCGCTCTCCCCTCCTTTACTCTCGCGCAAGCCCGCTATCGCTAGCCTGCATAAACATTTATTTTTAAATTTATTTTAAAAAAAACAAATTTAGGGCGCCCTGTTTTGCGGGCACCCTTATAGGCATACCCTCCTAAGGGCAGGGACCCGCGTATTGGGAGGCGGCGGTCCAAGGGGCCGTCTCATTGAGGCTACAAGGAACCAGCATGCAAGGCGTGCAAGCCTCGTAGGGAAGCACAAGTAGCAAGTAGTGTCATGCATGCTCAAACACGAGCCTCGGCAAGGAAACAAGATCCAGCTAGAGAAGCATCTGCACATACTAATCGGAGATGGCCTCGCATGGTGATGACCACTAATATGGAAGGATTGCGACATCGAACAAGGAAGCAAAGCCGATAGTGGTTCAGGCTGTGACGTGAAATTCCCGATGATCTGCAAATTGCGATTGGCAAGGCCATCTCTTAGGTCCTCGACAAGATGATTCATGTGCAGAGGCATGCAATCGTTTTTGTTTGGTTTTAGCAAGTTTTAAAATAAACTGTGTAACTATTGCATGCAATAGTAAGACGTGTGAGTGCTTTCAGCACTTCAAGCACAAGCACGGCTTGTGAAAATTTCGGAAGCATTCAAATTTTGTTCCATACGTTGTTGGCAAGGGCCAATGATTAGCTGTACATTCGACTCAAGCATGGCTTGCGTACAAACAATGTCGATTCGACGCAGGGCTTCTTCAAAGTACCTCGATAGCACACGCTTATTTGTGGGTACAATTTGATGCAAAGGCATGGTGGATTTCATGTAGATAAGCATGGCCTATTGCTCGATTTGAGGACGGGTGCAACGCTGATTGGCATGGCCGACTGTTTGTTACATTTCAGGAAGACTGACAGGAGTCTTTGTTTCTCTACCTCGGAGTTTGGGGTTGCTAATCGGGCAAGGCCATTGACATCACGAAGTAGAGCGGTTATTGCACTAAGCAACTGATCGGGGAAATAATTTCTCCTTTTCTCTCTTTGATTGTAATTCATTCGATTGTTATGTTGGCAAGATCCATCTGCAGGTGTACTTGCAGGTATAAGAGGCATAACTTGCACGTATTATATTGCTTTTCCACTAGATTTACCATTCGACAAGGTCAATTTTTGGTGCATGATCGACAAGGTCGACTATCTTTGCTATTGTTGAGATGTCGAGCTCTACACCTTGAGCTGGCATCCACTACGGGTCTTGGCCGCTTACGGCATTTACTCACTGGCGCGTTAGGTGACCGACACGGAGGATCTCTGCCAGTGATTCTACAGCTTGACTACACTTATAGTGCCAGCTTAGTACGCTTCTAGCGAGTTCACACTTAGTGACCGCATGTACATATGTGCTACTTTTCAGTCATTTTGTACTCTCTTTTCTGTGAAGAAGAAGAAGAAGCTTTCCATCTCTGTGTGCTTTGTGCTTGTCTTGTGTAGCTCTCTTGCATCCTCATTCTTTACATGGTATCAGAGCCTGGTGCAGGCAAGAGAGGCTAAGAGAGCAAGAGCATCACAATCCCTTCGTTCGCAATCCACGACCAGATGCCGAAGGCGCCCCGTGCAGCGGAAATTTTTTAAGGGGTTTTTCGTACAAGTTTCTGAACAGGTCTCCAAAGTGCAGTATACAGAGATTTACTGTACAAGTACAGTGGTTATATGTACGCTTGATTGTGGACACTCGTTGAGTGTAGAAAGCGTTACAGGTACCACGATAGTAGGTTCAACAGATTTGCAGGTTTTTGCAGATTGCATCTATTTTGTCTTAGTGCTTCAAGATGTCTGACGGTTTCAGTCAGATTGTTACTGAGAAGCTTGAGAAAAATAACTACCCTGCATGGAAGTTCAGAATAACAAATTTCCTAAAAGGAAAAGGTTATTGGGACTATGTAGAAGGAGACAATGAAAAGGAACCAGAGATTCCTGAGGCAAATGCTACAACAGAACAAAGGAAAGCTTTGAGGGACTGGCAACAAGGCCAGAGCAAAGTGATGTATTGGCTTTCTATGAGCATCACAGATGGCATGATGGGCTATCTACAGGATGCTGAAACCCCCGCCATTGCATGGAGAAACTTAGGCAGAGTGTTCGAGGTGAACACCAAGGCTAGGAAGCTTCAACTAAAGTCGGAGCTAAATCAGGTTAAGAGGAACAACCTCTCAATCAATGATTATGCCTTGAAGATCAAGAGTATCATTGAGGCTCTTGGATCTATTGAAGTCTCAGTGGAAGACGATGACATTGTCCGTGCATGCTTGGATGGTCTAGGAGATGAGTATGTACATTTTAGGTCTTCCATGAATACAAGAGACGACATCCCCGTGTTCCAAGATTTGATTTCTATGCTTATTCTTGAGGAGAAGAACCTTGACACATCGTCTTCTCATGGCAGAAATAATTCTGAACAGGCCTTCTGTTCTAACTCCAACAGAGGTAGAGATAGAGGTCGTGGTCGAGGCCCAAGGGGTTGCAGGGGCCAATTTCTGGAAGGTCAATCAAATCAAAACAATACAGGTGGCAGGGGAAACCAGTCTCAAGGCAGGGGGAGTCAAAGAGGTCGTGGTGCAGGATCAAGCAGGCAGCAACATACTCCAGATAGCAGAGAATGTTGGACTTGTGGTGAAAGAGGTCACATGTCACGTGACTGTCCAAAGGGAAAAGCAAGTGGAAAGAGAGAACAGGGCAACTATGCATCTATTAGCAGAGATGCAGATGACAGCAAAAACGAGCGCATGTTTGTTATGCAGCATGTAATGAATACAATGACTGCAGAGAATTCCACCCAAGATGATGTTTGGTATGTGGATGCAGGTGCCTCTAATCACATGATGTCTCATGGAGAGTGGTTTAGAGATATGCGCAAACCAGATGTGTCAAGCTATGTGCAGACAGGAGATGACACAACTCACCCCATTGCTCTTGTAGGAGACATACGTCTAAATACGAAGAGTGGCAAATCAAAGTACTTAGCAGATGTACTTTATGTCCCAAACATTACAAAGAATCTTGTTTCTGTTGGACAAATGGTTGAGCAGGGTTTGCAGGTTGGTTTCAATCCGAATGGCTGTTATGTAGAAGATTTCTAGAATGGTTGTAAGCTGATCACAGAGGAAAAATGTGTGGGCAGAATGTTTACGCTGAATGTAGACATGCCTGAGGTAAAAGCTGCATTATTTGCACATGGCACAGGTGTTGTGGCTGATGTTGACATTTGGCACAAACGCATTGTCCATGTCAATGAGCAGAGATTGTGCAGCATGCAATCAAAATAGATTGTAAAAGGTTTGCCCAAATTCAAGGTGGATGGTATGCATAAAGTGTGTGCAGCATGCCAGTTTGGAAAACAGTCAAAGGGCTCATTTCCACATGAGCGCAATGTATGTAAAAAGCCACTTGAGGTGGTGCACACAGATGTTTGGGGTCCAACCGATACTGCAAGTATACATGGTTGCAGGTATTATGTCTCTTTCATTGATGACCATACAAGGAAAGTATGGGTCTACTTCATGCGTAACAAAAGTGAAGTGTTTGGTCACTTTCAAGACTTCAAAGTCATGATTGAGAAGGAGACAGATATGCAAATCAAGACATTGAGGTCAGATGGAGGGGGAGAGTACTTCTCCAATGATTTTTCAGATTTTCTGCGAATGCATGGTATACGCAGGCAGTTTACATGCAGATATACTCCACAACAGAATGGGGTCGCAGAAAGGAAAAATAGGCACATTGCAGAGGTTGCACGTGCATTGATGAATGAGAAGAATATGCCTCATCATTTATGGGCTAAAGCCGTAAATACAGTTGTGTACATTATGAACAAGACACCTACAGCTGCGGTGCATGATGTAACACCTGAGGAAAAGTTTACACGTATAAAGCCTGATTTGGCACACTTGAAAGTGTTTGGCTGCATAGCTTACGTGCATGTACCAGATGAGTTGCGTAGGAAATTGGATCCTAAAGCAGAGAAATGTATTCTTGTGGGATATTCCCTTGAACAAAAGAGTACAGGTGCTACAATCCTACTACACAAGAATTACGAGTGAGCAGAGATGTAGTCTTTGATGAGATGAGCAGCTGGTACAGTAATGCACATGGCACTATTGGGGTTGATGTAAAAGATGATGTGGTTGTACAAAATGTGAGGCCACAATCACAGGTTTTGAGTGGACCACAAGAGTCCTCTTCTCGTGGCTCTGTTGAGAAACCATGGAATGGTAGACTACGTACGCAGGTTACTCCACCAACAGGTACAGGGAATGTATCACGAAAAGGAAAGGAAAAGGTTGATGAACCTCCCTTTATGGCTGATGCATCATCAGGTTTTTCACATGTAGACATGGATTCAGATGGTTCTGAACAAAGTCTTGATGAGGAATTTGGAATTCCGGCTGTCAGCACACCTGGTGTAAGGAAAGTACAAGAAGATGCTAGAGGGCAAAGGAGTGACCCAGGACCGCGCAGATCTAATAGAGTCAGAAATCCAGTTCAAAAATTGACTTATGATGGGTATCTAGCGCATCACCAAGCCTACATGGCTAAGGTGATATAGGATGTGGAGCCCACATATTTTGAGGATGTAGTTGGAAATGTGCATTGGGATGATGCAATGAATGAAGAGATGGCTGCATTGGAAGCAAACGACACATGGGAGTTGGTGCCATTGCCAATTGGCAAGAAAGCTATTGGCTGTAAATGGGTGTATAAAACTAAGCATAAGGCTGATGGTAACATTGAGCGCGTCACAAGGCAAGGCTGGTCGCAAAGGGTTATGCACAGATGTATGGCATAGACTATGAGGAGACCTTTGCTCCAGTGGCAAAGATGACGACTGTGAGAGCTGTCATAGCAGTGGATGTATCTAGAGGATGGATTATGCATCAAATGGATGTAAAGAATGCCTTCTTGAATGGTGAGTTGCAAGAGGAAGTGTATATGGATCAGCCACCTGGTTATGTCGATCCAGGTTACCCAGATTATGTATGCAGACTTCTCAAAGCTTTGTATGGTTTGAAGCAGGTCTCTAGAGCATGGTATGACAGGATTGCCAAGTATCTTGTCAGTATTGGTTTTAGGAGAGCTCATGATGATCATTCACTCTATGTACGTGAGAGTGATGTGGGGATTGTGGTCATTAACATATATGTAGATGACCTTATTATTGTTGGTGACAATGCTATGGAGATTGACCATGTGAAGGGTCTTCTCAAACAGGAGTTTGAAATGAAAGATTTAGGCGAGTTGCGCTACTTTCTTGGCATTGAGGTGATCAGGACTCCAGAGGGTGTATGGCTATCACAGAGACAATATGCTTTGGACATGTTGTCAAAGTATGGTATGGCTGATTGTAAGCCAATTTCTATTCCCTTGGATGTGAATGCAAAGCTGAGTGCAGAGAAGGGTGATGTTGTTGAGGATGTCAACATGTACAGGAAGATTGTGGGTAGTCTAATCTACTTGAATATCACGAGGCTAGACTTGAGCTACATAGTAGGCTTGGAGAGTCAGTTCATGCAGCTTCCGAGGAAGCCACATTTGGATGGAGTACGACGCACACTTAGGTATGTCCAAGGTACTCTTGACTACGCATTGTTCTATGCAACAGATGCACCATTAGCATTGTATGGGTATATAGATGCAGATTGGGCAGGTAGCATTGTTGATAGGAGATCTACGAGTGGCTTCATGTTCTCTTTTGGGAGTGCTGCTATTACTTGGAGCAACAAAAAGCAGCCTACGGTTGCTTTATCGAGCACAGAGGCCGAGTACAGAGGTGCAGCAGTTGCGGCGTGCGAGGTAGCTTGGCTACGCACATTACTTGAGGACTTGGGAGTGCAGGTGGACCAGCAGATTTTCATCTATTGTGACAACCTCAGCAGCATGCAGTTGGCTAGGAACCCAGTGTTCCATGCTAGGACCAAACACATAGAGGTCCATTACCACTACGTTCGAGAGCGAGTGTTGGTGGGCGACATCGACTTGGTCTACGTCAGCACAGAGGAGCAGATAGCGGATATCTTTACCAAGGCCCTCGGAGCTGAGAAGCTTCGACGTTTCCGGACTATGCTTGGACTCTGCGACATGCAGAGCTCGAGGGGGAGTGTTGAGATGTCGAGCTCTACACCCTTAGCTGGCATCCACTACGGGTCTTGGCCGCTTACGGCATTTACTCACTGGCGCATTAGGTGACCGACACGGAGGATCTCTGCCAGTGATTCTACAGCTGGACTACACTTGTAGTGCCATCCTAGTACGCTTCTAGCGAGTTCACACTTAGTGACCGCATGTACATATGTGCTACTTTTTAGTCATTTTGTACTCTCTTTTCTGTGAAGAAGAAGAAGAAGCTTTCCATCTCTGTGTGCTTTGTGCATGTCTTGTGTAGCTCTCTTGCATCCTCATTCTTTACAGCTATGACATCTGTCGTCAATAGCATTTGTTGGCAATGAGGCCACACGTAGTTATTTGCAGCAAGGCTTCAATTTATGCATCTTGCATTGCGACTCCCCATGTTTGGCATATGCTATGTTCATACAAACTTGGGAAGGATTTGGCAATATGCTTGCAAGTTATTTCATCACGTACAAGATGGGCATATATGATACAAGAGGGCGTATGTGCATATAAGACAACTCTCTTGCAACAATCTCTCGCAAAGCAGATATGGCTATGAGCCGGTTTGGAATGAGTTTTTTCTTCCAAATTTCATGACAACTGGTGGCAGTCGGACGACCAGGTTAGCCAAGTTTAAGTTTTTCTTGTTTTTCCATGTTTACACTTTACTTGGCAACTATTGTCGCTGTGCAAAGCAAAGTGATTTGGCAGTTTTACACGAAGCAAGGCTTCTCCCATGTGTCGAGATACTGCACATTGACTTGGAATCAAGGGCATTAGCACACAAGTTCGGGGAACTGGCATACTAGAGATATCACCTCACCGAATCCCTACCAGTCTAGCTGGTGCAAGGCACTTATGGTCTTGGCTTTTATGTTTGAGGCCATCATTAAGCCAAGGGCTTACAATTTTGCATACAAGGCATGCTAGCCAGGTGGATTGCAATCCACCACCCCATGGATTACGTTTCCGCTATGACACCAGACACTCTATCAAGGACACAATAAGTTCTGGATTTTTTAACATGATTTTTGGTTGCTGTCAACGCACAACAACACTAAAATGAACCTAAATTTTGGACTTAATTCACACGCAAAGAACCATATTTAAGTCCACCTCGTACAGTCACGACCCCTACAAGGTCAATGGGTCAAGATGTGACTTGTGTTTTCTGTTACGTCTCTCGATGAGAGCGTCATACAGGCAGATTGTTGCATGGTTATAGGATAAGCTGTACGCTAGGTATAAGATGCACATGAGCATGGGCAAAACATATACAAGGTAGTTCTCTCTCTCTCTCTCTATCTTTCCTAAATTTTTTAAGGGAATAATGTAAACCTTCTAAAAAAGATTATGATATACGTTTTGGTTGTGAGTCATCCTGAGCCAAGATGCTCTCACTCTCAACCAGACTGTAGCAAAGAAGCCACCAAAGGTTCATACATTGAACACTAATTGGCATAAGGGCTATGAGCCACCAAGGCTAAGAGCCATTGTCAGACCTAGGGTAAGACCCAACTGTTGGCATTTCTTGGGTGATTGTTCTCACGATTGAACAGATCTACGCAGTGGAGTACCCATCGATGTTAATGGACACATAAGAGTCTTGTCATTACGTATCTTTTGGGTGTCATTTTTGCACTACATGTTTTTAGTGCGCCGCTTGAGTTGAATTTTTGATAGTCTTAAACTCACATCAGCTGATCTATACCACGCAGTCTAGATGTAGCAAACAGTTGCGACATCATGGTTGTCCATAAGAGCTAAGCATTTCACTTGTGTTGATCTCCTGCTCTCTCTATAGCACTACGAGTGTCTATGGAAGCACAGTTTTGGGGTAAGACCCAGCAGGGGATTACTAAATCACCCCATAGGCATTGAGGATCACAATTTGATCCATCCCAATTATACTTTCAAGTAAAGAAGTCCATAATCTACCATGGGGTAGTGGACAAATTCAACTTTTCAAGTTGATTTCAATCATTTTGTACACGGTCGACTATGTTGGTTAGTGTTGCCTGCTAGTTGATCAGTTTCTATAAAGGGTCTTATCAAGGGGTTTCACTATGTAGATTATAATCAAAGGGTTTGGTTTGCAAAGGCGACACCCATCGTTCCCAGTGCAATGTTTCTTGTTTTTTCACAGATGGGAGACGTGCTCCTGTGCATTTGAATACGGGTAAGTGAACATTAAGTTTAATCCCCGGGTATGCATCTATTGATTTGGTGTTATTCCATTTTTTTTAGTATGTTTTACTTGCTTTTTTCTAGTCATATAAATACGATTGAATGTTTCAGAGACATGCCAAGGGCATGTCGGAACAACGTATTTTGGACCATAGTGTCCCATCTGTATTTCTGTATTATGCTGCTATGAACCCACTTGTAGGGTTCGATTTGGCACATGTTGTCACATGGGATACAACATGGTCTAGAAACTCAAGGAGTTCGGTTTAGCCAGTGTGGAGAAATGTTAATGAGGGTCCCTCTCACTCACGTTACAGAGTGTTTGCAGTTACCTCCATACACAAGTACAAGCTCGTACTTGATGGATGTCTCTTTTCCTGACATCCTTATTTGAGACATATTCCACATGTGGCGACTATGAGTCTCTAGGACTGACACTGGCGCCAACTTCCTAATGATGTGTCACGACAAAGTCCCTAGGTGCTGGTCGCATCACGAACAATTTCAGTGGGCCAAAAATTATCGGGTACTAAGTACAGACTTGTTGTGATTACAAGTGCTACGAAACCACCTTAACGGAGGGTTGTTTCTACATATAGCCAAGTATGCTACGTTAATGAGAATGTCTCATGGTTGGTACCTAGGTGTGACTGGGTTTTCACATTCTGTTATGGTCCAAGTTTTGTTGCAAGGCTTTCACATACGTACCGTGGAAAGTCTCATCATGGAATTGCGGTTTGGATATGTTTGTGTTAAATGCATGCACACTAGGTGTTATGGGCCCTAGTGTTTAACACAAATTTATTTGGAGCGGCATGCAAATTCATGGACTTTATTATTTCTGCACCCGTTTGCATTGCAAGTGCAATCTCTCTTGCAGATTTACTAGGAGTTCACACCCGGCCATACACCATAATGGTTTAGTATGGGTGTTTGTGATTGGATGATCTAAACTCTATGAGTTTACATCACGTATACGATTGGAACCTCACTTGGTGAGTCATAGTTTATCATCAGTCGTGGAAGACTGTCTATAAGTGGTTGGGGGAAAGCACCTCACTCTTACTACTGCTATTCATCCCGCGTTGGATGGGCAGCTTACAAGTATTTTTTCTAGTGTTAAAGGATCTGCTAAGCGCATACGTTAGCACAAAGCATTCTAAATGGGCGATTCTCTCCCTATTCTAGAATTTGCTTAGGTTAGGTTTTCAACTTTGAACACCTGTCGTGGTGGGGTTGGATACCGATTCAATAGTTTCATAAGTCAAGGACTTAGTAGGTGTGCTGACAAAGTATGTTGGCATGTAACCTTCATTAGGGGCGAACATGTAGTTCTGTGTGTTCCAAAATGTTCAGAAGTCTGACATGAGGACACTCCCTATTCTATCCCTTAGTAGCTATGAGCTTTTCAAGATACTCACGCGAGTTGGAAATCTGGCTCACAACTTCATGGAAAGTTGCGCCAAGGTTTTCTTGCATTTTCCCAGTATCTTCAGAAAGTCTGAAAACGGGTTATGTCTTTAGACACCTGTTAGTCGTGGTTACTCCTTTAAAGTACTCAAGTGAGTTATAAATTGAGTTACCATTTAGATACAAGTGGTTGCAAAATGGCAACAATGTTGAAAATCAAGATGTTGTTCTTGGTTTCATTGAACCTCCTCAGTGCACCAAGTATCGGTCATATGGACAATTGGCCCGCGTATGGGATGCCAATAAGGAAAACATCAGTGTTCTTACGAAGATACTACCACTTGTGTTTTTGAGGACGAAAACACTTCTCCAAGGGGGGAGTAATGTCAAACCAAGGGCCAGGATGGACATGCGGTCAAGGGGTGCTATATTTAGAGACTAGGAGTCTATATATGGCACGGTTGGGTGGAGAGTTGCATGGTGCAGTCCCCTACGGTCTCACATCTAATGTGGAGAGAAGGCAACCCTATCCATCAATAATGTTCTTTCTCTCAGGTAGAGAGATTTGCTTCTCCAACATGCAATCTTCGTCCTCATCATCAGTACACGATCATCTGTATGCAAGACTTGGGTTCCCTTGCCCACAAACATAGGCACATACCCTTTTCCCTTCACCTCCAAGCTCATCCCCATTTGCTCTACCATCCTGAAACCCTTGATTGGTTGCCAATTAGGAGATCAAGATTGCATGCATCATGGCTGCAAGGAAGTTGGTGATGAGGGGATCGGTTGATTCCAAGATTGAATGCCCAATATGGCTATTTCAAGGAAGCTCAGATGCCCAGATGCAATTGCATATGCAGGCACCTCTTAGTCTTGTGCCAGTTTGAAAGCTTAGATGTTCAGATATAATCATGTATGCATGAACCTCGTAGGCTTGTGCCAGTTTGAAAGTGGTGAAAGAATTCACGATGAGGTTGTTGGTCAGGGGCTGTTGGGAAATGGTTTTGGGATACAGTCCTCATCCTCTACTGGTCTTTTTAGGATGCAATCTTCCGTCTTCAGGCTCTCGCATTCAGGAAATCCACACATCCAAAGATGTGATTTGCTTTGCAACCATGCAGGTATCTCTTTGTCAGTGACCGTTATTGAGTCAAATTCCTCTACAAGAGTTTGAATAACATCCTTGTAGCTATGGTCCTTGATGCTAGTTTTGGTTGTAACCTCTTTGTGCCTTAAGTAGATATGGTCATAGCCCCAATCTTGCACCATCTTGAGTTGACGCATGAGTGGTCTTCCCAGAATGACAACAAAATTGTTTCTCTTTCCAAAGATTTGAGATTATTTTTAGTCATTGATCAAACTCTTTTGTATGCATAAAAATTCGATCGTTAAGGGCTATGTGTGTTGGCTCAGTTGACTACCACAAGTACAATCAAAGCCCCAAGTGTGGGAGTTGGTTTCAGTGATAAATATGGTTTATGGTCAATGGCTGAAGTTTCCTTATGATTATGGTTATGATTTTGGATTGTGGTAGCCCATGTTTCTTGTGGGATTTTTTTCTGGTTATGGTTGTGTTGTTGAATTTTTTCCAGCCATGTTATGTACTAAAGTGGTTTCTAGGATGGTTGTGCATCACTTAAAGTAGGGTGGCATGCTCACCCATGTGATGAGAGTTTGGATTATGGTTTATGGTTTTGGATTGGATTATAAAGTGTTCTTGATGGATGATGCCACATGTGTAAGGGTACATGTCCTGTACAGTTGATTTCCTTGGAAAGGATTGTTGGTGTATATGCAAGATGCTATGCCATCCCAACAAAGAGTGCTACTTTGAATCCAAAAGGTGATAATTCTATGCTTGATGAGCATGTTAAGGGCATAGGTGAAATTAAATTGAGCCTAGAAAGTCTTGAAGAGAAAGGGAAACCTTTTGGATAGAAATCCCAAACTAAGTAAGGTTTTGTGCAAAGATGTATATGGTGTGATAGCATAGACCATGACAAAAGAGATTGTGATAGCTTCAATAATGCTTTGAAAAGGTATCTTGTGTTTTTTAAGTATGGAAAGATCCACTTACAAGAGATAGGTATGCTTGCTAAGAACTAACTTTGGAAAAGAAGGAATGCACAAGTTCTTGGAGAATATGGCGATCAGTCATGCCATCTCCATAGTGGAGGCCTCTACCTATAGGGCAAAGATAAAGCCGATTCCAAATAATGTGTCAAAGACTATTTAGGCTACTTTTGAGGATGTCAATGGCTTATGGCCATAAGCAGAGGCATCAACCAAGAATGGTAGGATAACTAAACAGAGTATCCTGAATAGTCAAAGACTATTCAGGATACTTTTGAGGATGTCAATGATGGCTTATGGCCATAAGCAGAGGAATCAACCAAGAATGGTAGGGTAACTAAAGAAATGTTACATGAAGCTCATGATTGCATACACTACACAACACGTTGAGATGATCATATGGACTCTTTATCGATTCATGTCTATCTTGCAAAAATGCTATACCAATCAAGAAATGATGGACAAGAAGCATAGATGCAAGAATGGGGATGAGGGGACCACTAATTCAAAGAGAATGACAAGAGGTGGAGGAAGCAAGGATCCTGGACCTTCACATGAGGCTTCACCACATGTTCCTCTTGGGGTACAATCTAACATTGAAGCCTCTACAAACTTGAAAAATAGATATTGAAGGAAATGACTTTTAATAGTAAATTTGAGTTTACTTTGGGTGATGTTCATGGCATAGCCAAGTGTGAGTTCCACAAGGGGATTGTAGATATTAGAAAAATAAAGAGGAAAACTATCATTGAGTACATCCCCCCACAGTCATAGGGTGAAGGAGAGTCATTGAAGGCACAAAGGATACATGTACAAGAGAAGGAATGCAATGACAGTGTTGTAGGATGCTACCAGTCCTTTAGAAGAGGTATGCATGTTAAATTTGTGGATGATGATGACGATGATGATGACAAAGCCTCACATAAAAGCTACTATTCTAAAAGTCATTGGGCAAGAGCTACAATGGAAACTTTAGTCAAGGTGGGTGATCTTGAGGAGCCGCATGTTGCATTGATAGATCATGGCTTTGAAATCAATCTTATGTCCAAGGAGTGTCCAAGAGACTTTACATGAAGGGTAAATGGCCGACAGACACATACCATGGTCGGTTGATTAGAGCTACGAACGACTCATCTAGAGATCTTTATAGGGTGTGTCCAAATGTCAAAGTGACCACTAGATAAGAAAAACTTCTTTGTGTAGGAGATGCCTACTTATCCTCTTATCCTTGGGCAACCATACATCATAGTTGTTCTCATGGAAACAAAGGACTTGGATGATGGTTTTTCTTATGCCAAGATAAAGAGTAGATATGGAAAATGAGCTATCCAATTCTTTCAAGTATGTGTGAATCATGAGAGGAACCATATTAGTCCTGTGAGTATTCTCTACAAGTGACAATTTTTTTTTCCAAGGACTATACGGAGATGAGAAGTTTTGGCCATGTACCATTGTGAAGTGAGAATAAAAAGAAAAAGGTTCTCACTTGACCCAAATGGAGATGAGGCTTTCTCTACGGGTTTTCAAGGGCTAATAGAGCATGGGTGAGTATGTTTTCAAGAATTAGGGAGGCATTTGCAAGAAGGGAAATTTACTCAATGGAAGATCTCTATTCGGTGTATGATCAATTTTAGCTAGCTGTTGAAAGCATAGATTGGCCAATAATGAAAATACCTTTGGGATTGGTAATGGTGTGTAACTTAACTCACAGAGCAACTAATTCAATTGCACATATGATGAAAGTGATCAATAAGGTTCTACATGACTTCATACCTAAAATCACAATGCCATATGTGCCTATCAAAGGACATGAAGAAAAATACAAATATTAATCTATGGATTCAAAGGAGTGCCATAAATTTATTGCAAGTCATATTGGAGATTGCAAGAAGATCTTGACAAGGTTGAGGAAAGTTAATTTTACCCTATCAAGGAAAAAGTCTATATTTGGAGTCAATGAAGTACTGCTCGGGGAGAATATGTGTGATCCTTGTGGTAGAAGGCCTTTTCCAAAAGGTGGATGCAATAAAAAAAAACAAAGAAAAATGTACAACAATAATTGAAGTGTGAAGATTTTTGGGTGCATGCATCTTCTACTTGATTTGGATACTAGATTATGCACATGTAGCAGATCCTCTCTATTGGTTTTTGAGAAATATTCAAAAGTTTTAATGGGAAGAAGAGTATACAAAAGCCATGAGAAAGCTAAACATGCTACTTCTTTCATCCCTAACCTTCAGGAACATAGACTATGCATGTGGAAGACTTGTGGTTGTGATAGTAGATACAAGTCCTACAGGGATTGGATGGGCAATAGGACATGATGATGAAGAACAGAATAGATCTATGGCTAAGGTTATGAGATCTTGCCAATGCAATTATGCATAGGTAAAGAGGGAATTTTTTTATAGCATTAGGGTGTGACAAGGAGTACCTGATAGGGGCAACAATAATTGTTGAAATTGATTGTTTAAATGTCCTTGACATGATTAAAAATTGTTCAACTCTTGATACTGCTATGTTATGATGGATTTCCTACATAAAGTCATTGATTCTAGAGTTTAGGCATATTGTAGGGAAGGATAATTCAATATTGATTCTAGACTTTAAGCATATTGTAGGGAAGGATAATTCAATATTGATTCTAGAGTTTAGGCTATCTGGAGCATGTTATGAAGATAAAGAGAACATGATTGTTGATGGAGATGTAGGTACAAAGTTTTACACAATTGCTCATGCTAAGGGTGATCAATTATGTTTTTTAGCCTCACTTGAGCCATTTCAATATAATATGTATGAAGGTGAATGGATGTTTATTGGGAATTACTTGAGCACTTATGAAAAACAAGAAGATTGATTTGCACAAGAATTCAAGAGAATGAGAAGGAAGGCATATGTATACTTTTTGAAGAACGGATACTTGTGGAAGCATTCAAAAAAAAGGGATGCAATTCAAAAATGGATAGAATGCAATAAGGACCTTGGACTTTGCTAGCTAATCTTGAAGTTCTTTAATCTACTATTCCTTTTGTGAGTTTGTAGTGAACATGCCAACCACCATCAAAAGTTTTCTCTGAAACTTCTCTTGCTCTAGCTCTACCTTTAGTGACTTTATCTCTTTTGCATTTGCTATGGAGGATTGGGATGTAGAAGTAGATACAACTACATCTTGATTTGTTAGAAGGGTGGAGAGGGTGTTCTTGACTACATCATAGGAGTCACATAGCTTGGAATATCATTTCTTCTCCCCCTCCAAAGACTCTTCTAGAGCTTGCTACTCTACTTGGATCTCTGTGTTCACTTCAATCAGATTCACTAGATCTCGGTAGATGCTTGCCGCATCCTCTTTCTCTTTTGCTAGAGCCATTTGGAGCTGCTCTTTATATTTCTATAGGCTATCAACTTGCTATCTAAGTTGCTCTATCTATTGGTGTGCTATGTTAGAAGATGCTTTAGCATCTTCTACATCTTCGATTTGAAGTTGTGTCAATACCTTTTGACATCTAAATTGCAGCTCAATCATTTGAAGATGCTCTTTGATGTCAAATTATTCTATGATTTTTCTTTGCTATTGCCTCATCTGCTTGGTTCAGAGGGTGGGCATCACTTTTTAGTTGGGCCCTTTTTCCTTTGATAAGTCTTTGCTTTTGTTTGTATTTGGCATTGCATTTCTAGACGTTGTTTCTCTTCCTTCATGCAATCGTGGTGTTTTTCTTCAGGTTGAGATTCTCTTCTTTGTTGGTCTGCAGGAGGTAGAGATGGTGGTTTTTGAGAGACTATTTTCTCCATTTCCTCTGTGTATTTTGTTGTTGTTGTGTCTTTAGTAGTCTCCTCTTGATGTGATTGTTGACTCTGAGGAGAGTCCCAAATTGAATCTAATTCGGTTGTTTTTTGTCTCTTAGATTCTTCTTATTCCCTTTATTCAGATTTCCTCTTTAGCACCTCCTGGATTTGCTGTCTGGTGGAGCCCGCCAATTTGATATCTGCTTGAGATTTTTGTCTCCTCTCTTCCTCGAGCTTCTCAAGCCGTGCATCTAGCTTGGCATCATTAGCATCAAAGGGAGGTGATTCTTGCTATGTTTCTTCTATTTTCTTCTTTTACTCCACTCTCTTTGCTTGTTGCTCCTCTCTTAGCCTTTGAGCTTTTGCCATAGAGCATTGTACTTGTGAACTTGGGATTTTCTTAGTCTGCTATTGCTTTTTCATGATTAGGGGTATTTCTATGTCTTCTTCTTCTTCAATTAGTTTATATTCTGACAAGACATCCTCTTTTCTTTTGGTAGCCTCATGAAGCTCTTTGTCTGAGTTTGTGGCTTCACTATCTGACATATGTGCTTTGGAGCTTGAGCCATGTGTTAAATTCCTCTTGTTTGGTGTTGTTGAAGAGCTTTTGCTGATTGCTCTAGCAATATATTTGGATATGTCGAAGAGGTCCAACTAGTATTCTGCCTTTGATAGATCTTCTATTATGCCCAAAGCTTGATAGGCCATTCATGTGAGCATGGGGCTTGCATTCATGGAGCACTTGTTTTTATCATTGTTCTTTAGATTGGCTTCAATAAGGTTTCCTTAAATGTTTTTGTGGAGGAGGTCCAACTAGTATTCCGCCTTCAATAGATCTTCTATCATGCCCAAATCTTGATAGGAAATTTATGTGAGCATGGGCCTTGCATTCATGGAGCACTTGTTTTTATCATTGTTCTTTAGATTGGATTCAATAAGGTTTCCTAAAATGTAGCTACCGAGGTTGCACTTGATGACTTAGTGCTTTGATAAGCCAATTACCATAACTACTACCAGATGTAGAAGTGCTTCAGTGTATCTTGGCAGTTTTTGCACTTTGATGTGCTACAATATTAGTATGAGGGGCACAGTCTAAGGCTACAATATTAGTCTGAGGGGCACAGTCTCAGTGGTAGCTCTATCTTTGAGTATATCAAATCTTTATATGTCAATTTGTGGCGGGGTTTCTTAATGAAGGCCTTATCATTATCAATGGCCTTAGATTCTAGGAGTAGATTGTGATTTCTCACTGGTAAGCGAAGTGCTTGACATATGATATTGCTTGTAATCTTTATCTTGACCATGGCTCCATCTTTATCGGTTAGTGTTGCTTCACCATTGTACTCGATGCTACTCATAAGCACATGACATGTCTAAAAGTATGTTCCCCATGGAAAAAATTTGAAGAATGTGTCTAAGTGCACATACCTAGCACTATCTATCACCTCTGGCTTTTGGTGCAGGGTCCATATCTTGTTTGGAAATATGGTAGCTTTCACCTTGGTTCCATTGGTTTCCTTGTACTTGCTGATGAATATGTTGGCCGGAATTTTCTATAGCTCCTCATCCGTAACATGTGTTTTTTCGTTTGATGAGATGTCAATGATCTCAAAGGAGCTACTTCCCATTCCTTCTATGCACATTGGCGTGGCATCTTGCTACCAAAATTTTAGCCTTTAGTGTCCAAAAGTTGATCAAAAGTTGTTGAAAAGTCGTTTCAATGCAAACTTGACCACAAACAGAAAAATGAGTATAACTTAAGCAAAAGAGATCCAAATTTGACAAAACTTCATTAATGTGACTAAGACATTTATAAGCACTGGGAAAAATTGTTTTTGGTCAAATTTGGGTTAGAGGTACATAGATCGCGATCCATGTTGAAACAAATTTTGAAGTGATCTTTGCACCATATGATTCATCACGATCAAGGGATACTATGGGTGAAACATTTGTGATTTGGATCACTTGGGATTCTAAGACAAAGTTTGTACTTTTTCACAAACTTAGAGAATTTTAGCATTTTCACAAGGGTTTAGGTGCTCAAATGACTTGAAAACTTAGGGTTAGACTCTACATGTCATGTGGGTTCTAAGGGTTTGATCTTGGTCAATAAATTTGGTAAAGGTACGTGGATCGCGATTCATGTTGGTTCACATTTTGGGCTAAGACTTTGTGGGTATGTTCCTATAGTTTATCCTAGCACACTGGTGGAATCTTTTCAAATTAAAATCTATATTTACTAAGTTAACCCATATTCCTAGTTTATGGCCATTTTTCCCGACTTTGACCATATCTTTTTTATAGATCCCACTTTAATGCATTCTTGTGTAAAAAATGTGTTGGCTTTTGCAATTTTGATGCTTAGATGCTGAATCTCTATGTCTACTTGCCCTTCAAATCTCATTGACATCTCACTTTGAATGACCTTCCTGGCCTCGTTGTCAAATTATGTACTTTTTTCAGGCATTTATTGGTTAGACTTTGACTTTTAGAGAATAAAAAATATGAATCTCTACTTTAAGGTTTTTCTGTCCCCAAAACTCTAAGCTTGGCACTTTGACACTCTGAAGTTGCAAATCTCTTGGAATTTCAACTTATCTTGCAAAATTTCCTCATTACTTGATGCTTCTAACACTTTAGCACACTAGAGACCCAATTTCTGGTAGCTCTACACCTAAGGGTCATGGATCGCGACCCATGTTTGGAACCCATTTTTCACCAAACTTGTGGGGAAGCATTTAGACATGCTCCCTAAGTCTTTGGTCATCAACTTGGGGTTTATATCACTTTTTTATAGCTTGTGTCAAAATGCACATTTGCAAACTAAAATCTTAAGAATTTAGGGTTTTGTGGTCTAATGGTGTCCATTTTTGCCCAAGCTTGAGGGTTGACCTTCCCAAGCCTTGATCTAATTGTGGGTGACTTTTGGTTCTATTATGACATGTTGGGGGACATGGATTGCAATCCATGTTGAAGAATATTTTTTGACTATTTTTGCAAAAGTGAATAGGCGCTATGTAGGGCAAGACACAGGAGAAAACTATCTGGACTTAGAGGCTGGGGAGCATGGACCACGATCCATGTTCCACCAACCAAACTTGACTATGATTGCATGGCTTGAAAGCCCTCGGATTGAGGAGTCTCTTGGCCGAATTTTTTGAACTTCGAGTAGGTTTACCCCCTCTACCAGCCTCACACACTTTGTGGAATTTCCGTATTGGATTTGATTGATGTGGCTAATTTGTTTTTTTTTGTGATGTGTGGCTTACATGCAGTTGTCGAGGGAGGTAAGTAGATCATACCTATCGAATCTAGTGCCAAGTGGTAGCTTCGAGTGCCGTAGTAAGCAAAAGTACGTGCAAGCTCTAGGTCACAAAAACGAAAGCTCTCTCTCTCTCTCTCTCTCTCTCTCTCTCTCTCTCCAACTGTAGCAAATGCAAATGAGGTCTATTTTGCCTATATGTGCCTGAGTTACCTGGAATCTCAAGTGCACTCTTATCTTCTTTGCCTTGATTGCTCATGGTATATTACCTACCGCTCAAACGGCTCGTCATTTGGACATTTGGTCACTGATTGCCCTTGATTTGGCAAATTTGACATGTTGTAAGTTGACCCAAAATTTTGTTTGTACCAAATCTTTTGGAACTTGACATGCTCAAAGCTCTTGCTTTGTTGATCTGGCGTTTACTTTCAAAACTCAATTTTGGCTTTCCTATATTATTTTATTAAATTTCTATCCTTATTAGCTGAAAGTTAAAGAAATTTACTAAAAATTATTATTATTTGGCCAAACATTAGTGAAAAATATTTTGCACACCTAGATATACATACTCTCACTCTTGGCATCATGATTGTTGAAAATCTGCCACTACGGCTCATTAGTATGCCTGATAAGATGTTAAAACCGGACAAATAGCAAATAAAAAGAAAAATTGAGTGGAAAACACACTTTACACACTATACACATGAATTATTATCATATTGCAGCTCATGATTTTGCAATAGGCTGCTACTCCCCCCTTCCCATTCTGAGTCATTCTGGATGATGTTAACCACATCAACTGGGCATTATTTCCTATATTACTTTTTGTGCATTTAGTTATTGACCGGGCTTGTCAGTCAGGTGTGTGTAGAATTAGAGGAGTGTGTGATTGCCAATGAGAGGCGCACCACAACCAAGAACGGATAAGGATTTATGGTCGGCCGAGTATGGACGCCCGTGTATGAACGAACGAGGCCATACAAAAGCCAACAATACCCAAAATCCTCTCATTCTCTCATGCTGCAAATGAAGATTGCTCTTGCTCCACTGTTTTTTCCATCTCCTTCTCTGCGTTGTGTGCTTCTGAGTGTGTGTGTGTGTGTGTGTGTGTGTGTGTGTGTGTGTGTGTGTGTGAGAGAGAGAGAGAGAGAGAGAGAGAGAGAGAGAGAGAGAGAGAGAGAGAGAGAGAGAGAGAGAGTGATCGAGCATTGCACATCGGCACGGTAGCAGCGAGGCAGTTGAGCGCAGCGGCGACTCCCCCTTCTTCGCGACGAGGAATCCTTCATGACGGCAGCTATGAGAGATGAGAAACACACCCCTGCTTCGTGTGAGTTTGTTAGCTCCCGGCTGTGTGCTCACAGCCATTTGTGGCTCGCACACGGTATTCGGCAAGTCCTTAGCTCCGACAAGTGTTCGCGACGAGGAATCCTTCATGACGGCAGCTATGAGAGATGAGTAACACACCCCGGCTTCGTGTGAGTTTGCTAGCTCTCAGCTGTGTGCTCGCAGCCATTTGTGGCTCGCACACGGTGTTCGGCAAGTCCTTAGCTCCGACAAGTGTGGCAGAGCGCACATTTTTGGCGCCGCTGCTTTTCGGGGAGTTGCCTTGCACCAAGCTCCCGAAAGCACTCTGTGTTGCTGTCTGAAGCAAGTTAAGTTATATTATGTAGGAAAGGCAGGGAAGGGTTTGTGTGTGTGTGCAGGAAATGGGTCTGTGTAGTGCTATTAAGGTGCAAATTTTTTTTATTTATGTTCATTTCTGTTTGTTGCTTTGTGCCTGCTTGTTTTAATTTGATTGTAGATCTGATTCAAGCTGCAAAGTGTAGCTCTATTTATGTTGTTGTTGTTGTTTCTGTTGTTGTTGTTGTCTTTGCTATTTTTTTGTCGGCGGCCACACAGGTGCCGCGAAAACCCTATCTGAAAACTCACCACAAAAACTTTTTTGTAAAAAAGTTAAAATTTCAAAAAGGAAAAAAAAAGTTAAAATTTCAAAAAAGTAAAAAAATAATTATAATAATAAAAAAGTTAAACGGAAATAGAAATGCCTCAAGCTTGCTAAGACCGATTTTTTCAATTGAAAAAAAAAACCCCAATTGTTCACGTCCACGTCCACGACCACGGGCAGAGGCTCGGTCTCGGTATTTGATTATAGTTATACATGATTCTATATATATACCCTACTCTTGAAGGGAGGAATGGGGTATGTGGGATAAAGGCTACCCTTTCCCTTCACAAGCCTCTCTTAAAACTTGCACCTCCACCCACTTGCTTAAGTAGACATCGAATGTTTTAGGGATCCCGAGAATTTGCAATAGTCAAACGGTGTGCTGTAAAGTGTGCCACAACCTTTTAAACGATACGCTCATTTTGAGCTATCACACGTCCCAATCTGCATTTAGAACCTCAAAAACAAAGTAGAAAACACGAAAAAATCGAGTGAAAAAGGAAGGAAAAAACATCCAAAAAACCATTAGAGAGGCCTCAAAAGATACTTGCCAACACTAGGAGGGTACCCTAATTTCATGTATCTACGCTTTGGTCGTATGCTAGATTCTGAGCAATTGGAGAGTGCCTTGAACTACGCGGATACCCACTATCCACCCACTTTAGGTTTCGATCCAGTGTAGTGTGACCCAAGACCCACACATCGCGGCAGCTAGTGATTCTTCCTCTGATTACGACATGATGGAGGGATAGCCTACACCAAATTCTGAGAATTCAAACCAAAATATGTCTATCTCAACCCCACATCCAAGTGCTAGTGTATTTAGTCGCTTAATGGAAACCATTAGTCAAGCCACTCGTTCGGAGCCTACGGCTAGTGAAATAAACAAAGGGGATGGAGAGGTAGATTCACCCTTCACCTCTCATGTAGACTCTACACTACCTACGAGTGTCCATGTGAATATCCTACCCCTTGCATTCACTGAAGACTCTACCAAGATTTCACTCCCTGAAGTTCTACTACTTGATGGTAGGAGTCTTGTAGAAGTACAAGAAATTGAATGCTATATGCAAGTAGCTAGAGAAAAGGAAATCAAAAGCCTACGTACTAAGGAACCAAGCCAAGAAATGAAGGCAAAGGCTCCTATGGCAGCATTTGTACCAGTAGAGCAATTGAGCTCCCCTCCATTAGTATCCACTTCAAGGGAAACCCCTAGCCTGACAAGCTTAGAAGAGGTATTTCTCAATGAAAATTGGGAGTATGACCTACAAACTGAGACTCTGACCGACTTGTACATAGGCAAAGCATACCATGTGGGTTGGATAGAGGTTGTAAAATCCACGTCGAGTGCCACAAGTCTAGAGGAGTGGCAACGGATGGTCTGTAATGTCATCGATAAGATTGTCCAATTAGAGAAGTAAAACAGAGGGATTTATGTTCCTTCGATGGGTCTTATGAGATTCTTGGATACGGGCAAGGCTAAACAACCAACCCTATCACAAATGGAGACTCCCTAAGTGAGTCCAATGGATCCTTCATATATTATTTCACCTAGAGTCTCAACGCAGTTTGAACCTACAAGCAATAGTTTTACCTTTCCCAATCTTGCCCATCTTTCTCTTGAAGAGACTACAACTACCATGCCTACTCTAGTGGTAATCATGATGAAAAGTACACCCTAGACCACATTCATTTGTAACATTTAATGGTCTAAAAATCTTGTGAATAGCAGAAAATAACTTAACATAGTGAGCATTTCATTAAGAACAAGTTCCTAATGAGCGTAGAAGAGTGCTTGGTTGGAGATAGAACTATTAGCATAACACCTAAGTAGATTGGCATGAACAATACTTGAAAGAGAGAGAGAAATAGAACAATTGACAACTATTGAGGACCGGATCTACATGGACCGGTCCCCCCTCCATTAGGCATTTGTATTATAGCTTCTCCCATTAAGAGAGACTTTGTACAATACAATACTTTGTATTCCTTTGTAAAAATTCATTGGTGCAATGAAGATGGAATCTTCATGCACCAAATTATACTTGAAACCACATGAATTCCCTCACGGTCTTAGTCCCAAGACCTCACACACCTTCAAAGATGGTGAGAGCTAGCAAGGAATGAGATGAGAGGAAGAGGAAGTAGAAGTATCTTACGAGAAAGAAGTATTTCCTCACTTAACCACTCTTGTAGCTTAACTTAGCTTAGTAATTAGATGATAGAGGAGATGAGCATGCCATTGAAGCTTGGCTCTTGGTTGGATTTTCATTCCATAGCCAAGAGTTGTTGGTGTAGGACTCCATTCTCAAAGCTTGGAGAAGAAGATGAGCTTTCCATTGAAGCTTGGAGAAGGAGATGGAATTCTTACTCCACATATGAGTTGTGTGAGTGTGTGTGTAATTGTGTTAGGCACAAAGGAGTCTTATCTCTCTTCTTGGGCAACCCCTTCTCCAATTTACTCTTGTTGTTCTCCTATTGGCCCTTGAAAAGCTTAGCCAGTAGCATTTGAGAGGTCTTTTTACTCATGATGGCTTGCTTATCCAATAGCATTTGAGAGGCCAAGTCAAGAGCCTTGTGACAAGCGTTCACCCCTTTCCCCATTTGTAAAAAATCAGATAACTAATTTAATTATCTAAATTCTTATTGGACCTTTTAGTCTTCTCGCCAATAGGAATTAAGCAAATTTATGGGCTACTTAATTCTCATTGGACCTTTTGACTGTCGAATAGTCTTTTAGGGAGATTAATTCTCATTGGTTCTTTTATCAAGCATTTATAAAATAAGAAATTTAATTTACACTAGCTCAATTCTCATTGGTCCCAGTTCCCATGGCCTAGGACTTCTAGTGTAAAAATTTGGAACCTTAATCTATGGAAGTCTTAATGGAGTTAAACCTAAAGGTCTTTTAAACTCCATTGGTGTACTTTGGTCTCTAGCAGACCATCCCCATCTGGATCCCCAATTCCCCTCTTTTGGATCTCTTGTTGAGACCGGTCTGGCAGCCTTTCCAATATCCAGCCTTTGCTCCCCCTTGGTACTTTCCCTATATTACATGATCAATTTAATATGAGAAAATCATTTGGGAAAGTAGATATTAGGTTTTTATGACATTACCTCTCTCTTGATATCATAGTCGTTCTCGACTATGAGGTAGAGAAGATAAAGCCTAATCATTAGTCCATTTGCTAGTGGGTAGAGGATCCCTATTTTACCCTACAACATCATTCCAGATTGGATGACTATTACATTTGGTGCTTGAGAGACTTAGCTGCCGCAAGCATGTCTGCTCATTAGTCCGTACCAATATTCCATAGTAGAGTGACAAGCTCTACTTGGTGTTTGGGAGACGTCGTCGACACATACATGATCCTAAGCATGCATACTTCTAAACATTTGTGCACAATAATAAAAAGAGAGTATTATAAGACAAAAACATTGATCATTTAAAACATATTTACATTTGCTTAGTCTAGGGAATCATTGTAAGCATTGACAAGGTTTAGGTTATCCTTTAACCGTATGCCTTGCATCCATCTAGCATCTTCAAAAGGATAATTCTTAAACTTAATAAGATACCATCGGATAATCTTACCGCCTCTTAATACCTTGTATTTGTGTCAAAGAATGGACTCGAACTGTAGCACCTCTTCTTGATCTTTGATCTCCGATGGGTCTTCTATGGTTGCTTCTTGGGGTGGCTCCCGGGGCGGTTACTTTTTAAAATGTGTATGATATCACGTGAGTTAACCGGAGAGGATTATTAAAAGATCAAAATGTATACTTTTATGTATACATTAGAGGGGGGTGGGGTTTTGTTAAATAGATCCATAGTGTAAGTATAGTATGTATATGGGGGTATTATTAATTACCTCTTGAACACACGGTATATAGGGAGCTTTTGATGAGTGACTGCTCTGGGGGGTGGCTCTCCTTGTAAGGCTTTAACATGCTCACATGGAAAGCATTGTGTATGAGCCAGTGGTTGAGTTACTTGAGTTGATAAGCCGTCTTATTGATTGGCTTGAGAATCTTAAAGGGGCCATAGTACCTTTTTGCTAGTTTAGCATAGTACTTTTGGTGTCCTGTAGGATTCTTGCCCGTCGTGTGCCTTAATCGAGCCTTGGGAAATTTAAGCAAGACCCAATCATTTTCTTTAAAGGTTAGAGCTCTTCTGTGCTTGTTAGCAGCAGCCTTTTGCCTTTGCTGTGAGATGGATATAGCATCTTTAATCTTTTGGAAAGATTCTTATAGGTCATGGCTATATTCATCTACAACGAAGATCTTCCCATGTATCTTGAGTAGCAGGGGACTTTTTGATCTTCCCTCAATTACCTCAAAAGGTGCTTTTCCCGTGGAAGTATGTAAAGTGTTATTGTAAGCATACTCCACTAAAGGTAAGTACTTCTCCCATTGGGAACTTTGATCTACTTCAGTGACATAAGATTTTAGTAGATCAAGAATTGTTAGGTTAGCTATCTCACTTTGGCCATCCGTTTGCGGGTGATAGGCCGAAGAGAAATTTAGCCTTTTACCTAAATTCTCAAAGAGACCCTTCCAAAAATTGCTGGTCATTCTAGGATCTCTATCCGACACTATGGACATTGGCAAGCCATGGTACTTAAAGATTTGTGATATAAAGAGGGTTGCTATTTGATGCATTAGGAGAAATATGGACCTTGCATGGGCCTTGTAAGGAATCCTAATTTTTAGGGATTAAGGCTAATGTTGTGTAGAGTTAAGGGGACAAGGGCATTCAAGAAGCTAGTTTTGAGTAGGCTTTTCTAGACTTTTTTTCAGACACATGTAAGATGTGGACCTAGGAGGTCACTTTCTCTCTCTAGCTTTTTGAAAGTGAAGGGAGTAAAGGAGTGTGTCCACATCAGCAAAAACGTGGGTCACTAAGAGCCAAAATTTGACAGGTTTTTAAACTTATTTTTTACTTAAAACTTCCCCCCAACATATATACATATGAAAAAATCATTTTTGACATTTTTTTAAATCTACAAACACTAAAAGTCCACTTTTTCAAAAAAATCCCCCCCAAAAAAAAATGTGTTCTCTCCTCCTCCTCTCTCCTCTCTCCCTCTTCTCTCCCTCCCTCCTCTCTCTCTCTTCTCTCCTCCTCCCTCCTCCTCCCTCCCTGCTCGCTTCTCTCCTCCTCCTCCCCTCTCTCTCTCCCTCTCCCCCCCTTCCCCCTTCTCTCCTCCCATGTTCCTCCCTCTCCCTTCCCCCTCTCTCTTTTCATCCTTTTCTTCCTCACGCTACAAATGCTATGGTGCTCACAAACATCACAAATCGTATGCCGCCACCACAATGTACTCCGCACAACAAAAGCGTACATATTTGCTTGTCGGCGGCGTTTGCATTGATGTCCGCACGTGAGGGTGAGCAGAGGTCATCCGAGGAACGTCGTACCATCGGTAAGACGAATGTTGATGGTTCTTCAATATATTGGGAGGGAAGAAGTAGGCTTGTTAAACCATTGCAACTAGTTGTGTATGGGTGCAGGTGAATCTTTGCATTTTGTTGGATGCTTAAATGTCAAGCTCTTCAGCTCAAAAGAGTGGCATTACAAGACAGTATTGCCTATTCGAAGAGGGAGGTTGAAACTCTCCAAAAACAATTACAAGAAAAGGATGTGTACATTATGAAGCTTGCCAATACCATCACATATTTGAAAGAAACACCCCCTAGTGCAAGGTAACAATATACTTCTTACTTTTGGTTGTGTTCTTCTTATCACAGACTTTGAAGTCTAAGATATAGCCTCTACTTGTTTTGTAGTGCTTAGCACAATGGTTGATTTTGTACACAAATAGTGAAAGGCTGCAGGTTAGAGAGGTCAAGTGTCACCACTTTTTCTCTAAAACAGCCTTCTTTCTTACATCTTGCACGTAGGTGCTTCAAATCCATGCTTATTAGAGGTGGGTAATCTCATCCTAATGTATATTTTAGGATTATTGGATGGAAATACTTGCAAATTTGTACAACATATACTTAACAAGTGTCTTTACTATACAGCTTGCAAATGTTGAATTCATACATGTTTTTGTTTGAAGAACATATCTCTAACGCGTCATGATACAAGGTGACCGCTTCTTATGCTAGTTGAGTGGCGTTGTTTGCAAGCATGGCTCAAGGAACTGGAACACGAAGCTTTTACAATGGCACAAAGCTCTCCTCAAGCAATGTGGCTCCCACTACACCAAAAATCATTATGCTAACATGGAGAGATCCCTAGTAGGAAAATACAACAGCTTTTCATCAGCAACACACCCTTTTCCTAACACTAGAGCATCCCCACCAAAGATATTTTTATGTGATAGGTCACCCCATGAGCATAACATGTCATGGAATGGATGTAAGAACTATGACCGCACTACCCATTGGAAGTTGTTCATGAATATATGTTTATCAAAGTTAATGAGAAGAAATTTGGACTTTTTTGTTTGTTGATGTGTAAGAGCACTCTAGGTCTACCATATTTTAGATTTTTTGATAAGTTAAATAAGATTTGTAGTCATTTAAAGTGTAAATTTGTTTTTGTTTGGTAAGATTGTACATGAGAAGACATGATAAAG
This sequence comes from Adiantum capillus-veneris, assembly GCF_014529385.1. Taxonomy (NCBI): domain Eukaryota; kingdom Viridiplantae; phylum Streptophyta; class Polypodiopsida; order Polypodiales; family Pteridaceae; genus Adiantum; species Adiantum capillus-veneris. The sequence continues at coordinate 144,742,736 of NC_140951.1, forward strand.
TACAAGAGATCTTGACGGAAAAAACCTCGGTGAGATTCCTACCATGCAGTTGTGACACCATACCTCTCCTTGAACCCTTTGATTTCTATCGTAGTGGAAAGTCCATGGGAAGCCTATTTTCAAATTTTTAGCAATAACTTTTTTTGAAGAAAATTTGGTTATTTTAAAGTTTGTACATAGGCTAGGAGTTCATTCTGATTGTTTTCCTTCAGTTTCAAATTTTGACCGAGAGCACTCTTTGGAAGCCACTTTTGAAGGTGTTAGAGCGTGATTTTGGGAAAGTTTTGTATGTAGCAAATATAGTCCTTAACACAATAAAAAACATTGGTTCTTAGAGTATTTTCAGATTCCATGGTTTTAATGCTCGTTGGAGCCCGTAGATTAAGGAAAAAGTAAGAAATGTCTATTTTATATCATTTTTTTAGAAATTTCCAACTTGCACGTTGATTTTTGGAAAATCCGAGCAAGATATGAATTTTTTGCATGACACGAAGAGGACAACAAGATGAACAAATTCATGTGAGACAAGCCCAGACAGATTCGGAGCTGATTGGAAGCTAGAAGCTGTTGAAAGCAGCCTAAAAGTTTAACACTTCAAAAAAAAAAAACTTAACCTTGTATGATCCTCATATACAATAATTTTGCAATGTTTTTCACTGTAAAGACCTCCAGGGCCCTCAGCAAGACTGGCCACAAGGGCGCGTGAAAAGCCCATCCAGAAGTCCCGGATGGGCATTTTGCGCGTCCTTGTGGCCAGTCTTGCTGAGGCCCTTGGGACTTTTACATGGAAAAAAAATGCAAAAATATTGTGTATGATAATGATATTAAGATGTTATGTTGGATGTACAGAGAACAAGAGATTCCCCCCCCCCCCCCCCAATTGTGTTATGGCCTGGATGGCCCCTGGGGCCTTAAAATGGCAAATACAATCTTTTTTAATCCATGGCCATGAGATAGAAGTGTGCAGTTTGATGTATTCATAGAGAACTCCCCCCCTCCCCGCCCCGCCCCCGCCCCCCCAATGGCAAATACCTAAACCTTATATCATGCTCATTAACTATTTTTTGCTTCCTTGTGTCCACTACCCTTGTTCTTGGTGTGTGTTTGTCATTATAAGGCCCTAGGGACCCTCAAAAAGAGGGGCCACAAGGGCGTGCAGAATGGCCATCCAGGGTCCCTGGATGGCCATTCTGCGCGCCCTTGTGGCCCCTCTTTTTGAGGGTCTCTGGGGCCTTATAGTGACAAATAGGGGCTTTTTTTAGTGCACGTCCATGAGGTCTAGTGTTTGATGTAATCAGAGTGCTCCCCCCCCCCTTTCTCTGTGTTCAAAGGTCCGGAACATTCACTATGTAAAATTTTCCTATATCACGTGCGTTCACCAAAATGGATTAAAAGTACCCCTTATAGGCCTTATCTACACATGTTTTTATAACTTTACAAGAATATAAAATCCCTTCTGTTGAACACATGTGCTATGTTACATATACTTTAGTTAACTGCCCAGGTCAAAGGCCTCACAAATCCTGTGCACTAAACATTCAGCACTAGAAATCGACCAGACAAGGATCCAATTTTTACTTCCTTGTGTCCACCTCATGTTCTTGGGAATGTTTTGGTTAAGCTATTTCTTTGGTATTTGAAACCACATGTGACCCCTATTGTTACAGTATCCAACCAAAGGTTTCTTGATTAGCGGTTTACATAGGCTCGAGTGGTACATATCTTCTATGTTAACAATGCATGTATTTATAATTTATGTTTACACTTTCTCTATCTAAATGAGCTACATAGTCAAAATCAAATATGCAATTTAACAATTAAGTTCACAAGGTAATAGCTATTGGTATCATCTTTAGCAATACCAAAGAGATAACTACCAATAGCTCATGAATAGGGATATTTAAGAAGATTTGATACCAAAAACTTATCAACACTACTCAAAAAGATGGAAACTCAAAGGCTTTACAATATATGTATGATGAAACACGAATCAATAATAAGTCACCCCTATACATCGACATCTCCATCTCAAGTTGTCATTTCTCTAAGTCAAGCTTGGCATAGGCATAGTATGGAAACAATAACATGTTGGAAAGCAAGAATTTCGCTTTCTCAACTTGTGAAACATTGCTAATGATATATATTAAACATCCCCAAATGAGGACATCTTGACAAAGGTTATGATCCACTTTAATAAGAATAACCATTAATGATTAAACTGAAATCAAAATATTGTTTGAATTTCTTTGTGGTGGAGTGATTAAGACTTAAGACTTGAAACATCTTACAGAAAAATCAAAATATCCATAAAGATCAACAATATTTCTCAAATCTGTATGAAACTCCAATAATCTAAATTAAATACTCTCACTCAATGCGACACCATTTAACAAAAAAACATATTTATATTGCATTTATAGAGGAATTCAGCCTCATGAAAGTAATTACAAACGGAGACAATGTTGTTGTTGTTAGGCGTCTCCTACAAGTATTTGTCTTCCTCATCTAGAGATTCATATACACTTGAGTATTTGCGTGTCTATGACACTAGGGAAGATAGTAGTACTATATGGATGGATTTTCTAAGAGCTCCTAGAGAGTACCTATAGGTTCAAGATTCTACAAAAATTCTACTATTCTTATCAAAATCCTTTAACATGGTAGTGAAAGGTTCCTCTCGAAACCAAAATATAGTGGTTTCCATCTCTGCACATGGTTGATTGCTCATGTCCTCTGAATAAAAGTTGACTATGTAATTAAACAATAGATTATGTGAGCACAAAGTTACAAAGTACAAAATGATATCATTCTAATAATATAATGACAACTATACAAAGAATAAATTATAAGAAAAATCTTTCATGACTTTCCATAGATAGCACAACTTACTTGCATTGTGAGACTCAATCGCATGCTACACAACTATAGATGGCGCACCAAAGCCATTAACAAAATAGCACCACCTAGTGTTAAGAGGTATGAAGCCTAAACATTGAAAGCCATAAAGAGGTTTGTTCTCTCCAGCATGATAAACTTAAACATGGAGATGATGTTAAGCTTTGAATGTAAGCTACAAGGGTAGTTTTCTTACCATTCTATCTTTATGTTGGAGATGAACCCTTGCAATGCCCACATACTATTCACACCTCCTGTTGTTGTGGTATGCAAGCTCATACTTTTTCCACCTTCGGGAGTAGAGGTTTCCATGTAGTGTGAGTGAATGAAAGTAGAAGGAGTAGAATCTTGTTTCATGTTGTAATGGAGGTGAGAGAAGGGAGAGGAGCTAGCTTGTTGTGAAACTATGTGGTGGGCAAGTGGAAGAGATGGGAGAGGAGTTTGCTTGGTGCTACAATGGAGGTGGGAGAAAGCTAGCAGAGAGATAATGCTGGACTATAGGGGGTGCATGTGGTTGTTGCAGCAATGGAGAGCTTGGAAAAGGGTTTGTAGAGAGAGAAAATCACTTTTTAGCTATAGAATAGGTTTGGAAAGACTTTGGAGGGTGGAAATTGATGTTTTGATTTTTTTTTGAAAAAATCCATTTTTTTAATTTTTTAGTGCACGTTTTTGACTTTTGGAGGTCAAAAATACTTTTTTGACCATGAAATAGGTTTGGGGACCTTTTAAGGGGGGAAAACTTGAAATTTGATTTTTTTTGAAAATTTGAATTTTTTAGTGTATTTTTAAATCCGGGCCAAAAGTGGGGGAAAAGAGGTCAAAGTGGTCCCCCCCCCCAACCCCCCCCCCCCCCCCCCCCCCCCCTTTCCCCTAGCCACCTCCCTTACCTTCTCATTAGGTAAGAGGCCTTTAAGAGGTGTAAGGCTACCTTGTCCCCCTACTTTTTTGAGGGTATAGAGTGTGTCCATTACCCTCTTCCTATTGGCTGGCCTCTAATTAACCTTAATCCCAAAGGGCCCCTAGAGGGTTCATATTTTTCCTAATGGGGCCTTAATAGTCTTTTTGACAGGTATGAAATGCGCTTGTTTGCTAAACCTGTCTACTATTGTCCATATTCCCGTATTCCCATGGATAGACTTAGGCAATCCAAAGATAAAATCAATGGATATGCTCTCCCAGGGTGAATTAGGGATTGGCAAAGCCACATTGCTTCCCTCTGTCAAACTTTGTCTTTTGGAAAACCACACATTTTGAAACATACTCTTGTATGTTCACTTTCATGGTAGGCTAATAGAAGTACGTTTCTATCTCTCTTAGGGTAGCTTGAATCCCTCTATGCCCCGCATATGGAGGAGCATGAGATTCATACATTACTTTCTCACGTAGTGAGTTAGTAACGCATAGCCTATTGCCATAGAGAAGATAACCATCTTGTAGGGTAAATGATTCCTCTTTCTTCCCTAGTGCAAGGACTGACATCACGTCTTTAAAATCAGGATCATTAGCATACTCATCTACCATAGTAGATAGATCATTGTGAGTTGCTATTGATACCACATTCACTTTTGGTTGTCTTGAGAGTGCATCGGCTACTTGATTATGCTTGCTAGCAATGTGAGCAATATGAAAATGAAATTGCGAAAGGAAATTTGCCCACCTCATTTGTTTTGTCGAAGAGCTTGGTCTGCGTCATGAAGTACTTAAGACTTTGGTGATCCGTTCGTAGAATGAAAGGAGTCCCCAATAAATAGTGCTTCCACATGTCTAGGCCATGTAGAACTGCTAACAGTTCCTTCTCATATATGCCTAGAGATTGCTCAACTGAGTCGAGCCTTCAACTTTCATATGCTATGGCGTGCCCTTCTTGGAGCAGCACGGTTCCAAGGCAATCACCACAAGCGTCGTATTGTACCTCAAATGGCTATGAGAGATCCGGAAGTGTAAGCACATGTTGAGAGATAAGCTTTTAAAAAGCATTGTTTTCCTTAGCAGACCATGTATATTTAACGTTCTTTTTTGTTAGGTCATGCAATGGTCCTGTGCTATGAGTGAGAACTTTTCTATGAAGAATCTATAGTATGCATATGTACCTATAAAGCTTCTTAATTCATGCAGATTCTTTGGAATAGGCCATGCTTTTATTACTTCTAGCTTTGATGGATCCATTTGGATGCCATCTTTAGATATAATATCACCTAAATATTGAATCTCTTGTAAGAAAAATTCACTTTTCTTTTGATTTATGAAAAACCTATTCTCTCGCAAAACTTGCAAAATTACTTGGAGGTGTTGTTTGTGTTTGTCCAAGTAATTGGAGTAGATGATTATATCATCAAACAACACTCCAGTGTAATGATGGTGAGGTCGAAAGAGCTTCTCCATCATGTGGTTGAATGTAGCTGGTGCATTGGTCAAGCCAAAAGGCATGACAATGAATTTGTAGAGACTAAACGTAGTGCGAAATGCGGTTTCACAATGTCTTGATCCACTATCCTTATTTGGTGATAGCCACTTTTTAGGTCAATCCTACTGAAGTAGTTCGATCCTTGTAGCTTATCAAATAGGACTTCTACCCGCAGAACGTGAAACCTATTTTTGATAGTGATCCTATTTAGTGCTCTATAGTCGACACACATAATATACACACAAAGAAGAGAGACAAAGGGGGAGGGAGTGCTTGTTGCACTAATACCTGCTCACAAAGCAACCATGACCAAACAAAGTGAGCTTCGCACTTTGTTCAACATAGCTTGAGTAAAGTACACCACAACACATCATAAGACAAGCCACCCCAATCACTGTTTTAAGGCCAGGGGCGTCCTCTCCACCTTGTCACCCTCTTACAACATGTGGGATTTATGGCCAAATCAATAACAACACACCACAAACAAGCTATAAAGAACTTAAGTAAAAACACCAGGAGAATTACACATCATTGTTCTCCATGACTTCATGTTGAAAGAGAGACAAGGTAGACATGCTTAGTTCAAATCCACCTCCTTGATTCAACAAAATGTTGTGCTTATACTTGGTAGGTGAAATGAAGGCTTCCTACTCTGTATTGAATGAACACTCTCTCTTACAATGGCATAAAACTCCCTTGCTAATCACACCCCTAAGTGAAATACATGCATGCACATAATCTAGTCAGATTTCACTCAAGAGCACCTTCTCATGAGATTGAGCTTGGCTTCTAAAGATATAGCATGGTGCTCTTGCTTATGGCTTCTTTGTGTTAGCTACACCCTCCTTTTATAGAATTTTTGAGGACTAGGGTTACTCCTCTAATGATGGTTGGGTTAGATTTTCAGCATTTTATATATTTTCTTGATTAGAATTATCAAGAAGGTGGTGAGGATAGAGAGATAAAAAAAAGAGGAGAGAAATGGAGGTGATAGGACTTTACATAGTAAAGTTAGTGTTAGTAGATTAGTAGAGTTAGGGTGCTCTTTATTGATTTACAAAAGGATTTTGATATTTACAATGAGAGTATCCATGTAAGATATAAATAAGAAAAATAAATGCTTGAGAAGGAAAGAAAAGATAGATTTCTTACAATGTTGATGCTCCAAGAGGCTTGAGTAGGCCAAATTTTTATGCTTGTTGATGGTCCACTAACTTTGACGGCACGGTTGCTCTCCGTTCTCAATATTTCTTGGGAGCCATGGTGATTTAAGATGAGTAAGCCATCACTATGATGGTGTTCTTTAAGACAAAAGACTGAATTTTGTGGATTCTTTTATAGAAATTGATAATTTTGAGTAGAAAAATGACAATAAGAGGGTAATTCTGAAATAGAAGTGTGTGTAAGAGGCATGAGTTCCCCATGGTGTTTCTTATTCTTAAAGGTTGAGGAGAAGGTGAGTAAGGTGCAAAGAGGGGAGGTGAGAGAGATGGGGATGATGAGTGGAGAAGTGTGTGTGAAAGAGGAAAATGATAAAGTGGAAGAGGGCGTGCTGCTGGATGACATAGGCAGAATGGAATCCAACAATTAAATCATATCTCATTCTTGTCTTTATGATTTTTCCAAATTGGAGAGAAAAAGGCCACTAAAAAATTTGCAAAACTGACTATCTTCTTTCACTGCAAAGAGTCTTTGTGGGGTCCCTCTTTGGATGATTCTTTTGAATGCCTCCAAGAGTGAGCCCTCCATAATGCATGCATGCATACCACATATGCTTCTAATTTTTTTGTGGGTCTATAAGTGAAGATATTGCTGAGCTCATGATATAAGTGAATAATACAACTTAGGAAATCAAATATTGAGGGGTCTAAAATTATGTACATGTGAAAATAAAATAATACAGGTAGAAAAAATATAAAGAGGTCAACTTAAAAATATATCTCTCATTATGAGGCTACCATAAAAAGATAATATTTTTGCTGTTTTAATTTATGAGAGTGAAAAAGAGAATAATTGTAGAAAGAAAAAAATCACAATAGTGAAAATATACTCACACAAATAAAACTAGTTTTTGTGATTTGTATTGGGGTGGAGTTCCATCAAGGTTAAGTTATAGCCATTTTGGTATTATTATTTGCAATCTTTCCATACAAGTATACACATGTATGTACAATGAAAAATAGAAAATTATTATGTAGGGTAAAATGGTAAAAATTAATGTACATAAGCTAAGTAAAATTCCACACTTCAATATAAGTATATACACAAATTTGTAAAATACTTACATAAACACACACTATATTTAAGCCAAAATTAGGGTGAAATATTATGTACAAACTTGACCGTAATACTTATCTATATATTTTTTGTCTCCGCTAACTAGATAACTAGCTAGTTGAAGTTTCTTTCATGGAATAATAGGTCGCATAACACACACACACACATATGTACATGTGAACATGTGAGGATAGACATATTGTTAAAGTAATTTTTCTTGGGTGAGGTGGCTCACTATGGAGAGCCAAAAAAAGGCTATCACCGTCTAGTAGTGGGTCAAAAAATGAAACTGTGATACCAATATAGGTGATCACAAGAGCGCAGGCTTAGAAAATGGCAAACGAACCCATCATAGAAGAACCAAAAATAGATACACCTAGCAGTGGTAACAAGATTCAGAGAAACAATTGGAAAGATAGAAAGGCTAGGATGAAAGCTAGAAAGAAGCGCGAACAAACTTCCTTAGCTAAAGAACTAAAACAAACAAGAAAAAAACATTGAAAAATTGAAGATAAAACAAACTAGGAAGAGGAAAGTCCTGTGATATTATCAGAGACAAGTCAAGTTGAGAAGCCTAAGAGCGCGAGTTCGGAAGGAGTAGTTTTGGTAGAAAAATTTAATGAGTAATTAGATGCCCTCCTCAAAGCCTATGACGCATAGCTTAAAAACAATCAAACCCAAGAACAAAGGTGGATGACATATCCATATGCGGAACTAGAGAAGCAAAGGCTTGAAATGTGTCAGAAGATGATTTAAACGGTCCAAGATTTACTAGAACCTCCCATTGGAAAACCAAAAGACGTAATAGTTGTCCCACCAACACCAATGATTCCACCAACCCAAGAGAAAATCAAGCCAAAGTCCAACCAAAAACTCAAACGAGAACCAAAAAAACCAACACAAGAACCAAGGATCGTGTTCAGTACCACAGATGAGTCCTTTGATGGATTTCATCCAGGCATAGGAGAGGAATGTAGAGAAATAAATGGTCTTTACAAACTGTGGCAATAGAAGCCAGAAGCCAATGAAGCCAATGAGCTAGGCAAACACATGAAACAATCCAGTAATGTAAGAGGAGCGTAAGAGGAGTGAGTCTATAGAAGAATTTGAGGCAAGATCCCAAATAAATCTAGATATATAGTTATATTGGAGAGAACACGGATCTGCTCTATCTTTAGACAACCAACCCCATTTGCTAAGAACACTACCATCCTATATGGGAGAGCACAAGGCCAAGTCAGATATCATTGGAGTCCCATCACAGAGACTCTCTTCCAAGAAAGTCATAGACTCTAAAGGTTTAATAGACATTTTGGCAACGCCAATGACCTGTGAAATAACGTTAGCGGAGTTGTTTTATGAATATGACCAAACATGTGGGGGATGGTAGGAGATTGTCTAGAGAAGTTTGGCGTAAAGGACCCTTCATCGCAAGTTCAAGAGGGAATCACAAATCTCAAACAACCTCACTTGAACACCAGGTCGGTACCATTAAACAAAGTCAGAGAATATTGTGAAGGAGAAGATGGCAATACTACTCTTCCTGTAGAATTTCAAGATTTCACCACCATGGAAATTCTAGATAGTGGAGCTGGGGTAGCAACTGCTACAAAAGAAACCTAGAAAGAACGTGGAAAACTTGCTTCAAGAGCAATACGAATGAAACTACAACTCATAGAGGGGTATATGGAGAAACCCTTAGGGCTTCTAGAGAAATTAATCATCACCTTTGGTGGAATTGAATATGAGCACTCATTTTCCATTGTTGATTTAGGCAAAAAGAACAATTACGATATCATACTTGGAATACCATTCATGAGACAGTTACAAATGGTCCAAGATTGGGGTCATTACCATATATACCTGAAAAACATGGAAACAACAACTGGGATAAACCTAAAAGACCATAATTACAAGGATGTGATAAGGACACTTGTTGAGGACTTTGACTCAACCAAACTAGTCGGATCATAACTTCCAGTATGGTTGGGTCAATCCAAACAACTATGGATGTGTAGAGCTTCAGATTGTGGAAGCTTGAAACGAGAGGGATGTATCCTAGAAAGGGCTATAGAAGACAAAGATTATGTTCTTAAACCATTTCCAAAAGAAGCACTAGAGCCTTTAGAATGGGAAAAAATTCTGGAAACTTTGGATGTGTGTGCCATTGCGGATGGTCCCACAACAAAGTTCTATGACAAGGATGGCTATGATGTGATACCATATACATGGTCAACATAGTTACAAATGAGGATGAGAACTAAGTTTTTAATGAACCCAAAATGAGAAAGCGGGACAAAAAAGGAGAGGAAGAGTTGTTTTACAACTCTCCAAAGCATTTTTAATTGGATAATGATGTGGATAATGAGTGCTCTCACAACCCTAGTGAACAAGAAGAAACTATAACGCATTTTAGATTTTACAACTTTCCAAATCAAAAATTGGGACGGAAACACCGCTATGCGAGTAAAAGAGACTTAAAGAGGATGCGGGAAAACCCTATGCCAAAGATAAAAGGGAAAACACAATTCTTGATACTTGTAAAGGTTGAAAACTATATAAAAGACAAAATCTTAGGCGGATTAAAAAGAAGAAGCAAGAAACAAAAACAAAACAAAGCTGTAAGAACTCCAAGAAATAGACTCGGAAGATAAAAAAGGAAACAAAACCTAAGAAACCCAAAGAATCTGGGATGGATGAGTTTGGAGAGCCAAGATGGACCAGGATGGAGCTCAAAAAGAAATACTAAGAACTCAAAAAAATGTTAAACAAAGTATGGACTACAAAGATAGAAAGTGAAGAAGAAGAGAGCATCAAGAAAAACAAAATAGGTGACCGTTCCCACTATAGGAAATTCATTATTCACGACAAAAAGATAGTGATGACACAACCAATAAGGGGAAAAAAGGGAATGAATCATATGATGGCCCAAAAAATGCAAAGCAAATAGACCTGATAGAGCCTAGAGAGAACCCAAGACCGGTCTACATAGTAAGGTATTTGATCACAGAAGAAGAGGAACTACTCATCTAACTCCTCATAGATTATAGAGATGTCTTTGCATGGTTATATAAAGATCTCAGAGGAGTGGATCCATCAATATGTCAACACATGATCCCCTTGAATTCGGATGCAAAACCCTGCAAACAATGTCCCTATATCTATAATGATACATTTTCCAAATGAATCAAAGAGGAGATCGACAAGCTTAAAGAGGCAGAGTTCATCTATGAGATTGAACACATAGATTGGGCGTCACCCATCATGGTTATACCCAATAAAAATGAAAATTTACGAGTGTGTGTAAATCTCAAAAAAGTGAATGCTACAACAATACGAGATATTTATCCCGTACCAATCACAGAGCATGTGCTTGATTGAGTGGCTAGCAAGAAAGCCTACTCATTCTTGGACGGATTCTCAAGATACAACCATTTGGCTATTGCCGTAGAAGACAAACACAAGACAAAATTCACCACAGAATGGGGAATATGTGCTTATAGGTTAATGCCTTTTGCCTTAAACAATGCCCATGCTACATTCCAAAGTTTAATGGCACACGGCTTCAAAGAATACTTAAGGATATTCTTGGAGATATATATGGATGACCTCTATGTTCACTCTATCCTTAAGGAAAAACACATTGAGCATCTTTGAAAGGTATTCAAGAAGTGAAAAACTTATAGAATCTATCTAAATCCCAAAAAATGTGTCTTCATGGTAAGGCAAGGCAAAATCTTGGGACATATTGTCTTTGAAAATGGCATATCTATTGATCTGGATAAGATCAAGGTGATAGTGAAAATGCCACGTCCAACGAATGCCAAGCAAGTACAGTTCTTCATGGGACATTGTGGATACTATTGGTGATTCATCTACATGTACGTAGTCATTGCAAACCTCTATATCAATTGATAGTTTTGTTTTATTAGACAAAGGAGTGTGAAAATTCATTTTAGAAGCTTTAGGAGGCGCTTGTTTTAGCACCAATACTTAAAGCACCGGATTGGGATAAAATATTCCATGTTCACATTGATGCCTTGGCATATGTAATATGGTGTATCTTGGCTCATCCAGGAGACGGAACAATGGATTTCCTAGTTTGTTGTTCCAGTAGACAGATGAACAGTGTGGAGAAGAATGACACTACCACATAATGAGAAGGGTTGGGCATGATATATGCTGTTAAAAAGTTTAGGCATGATCTACTAGCTAACAAATTTGTTTTCTTCACAGACCACCAAGCCCTCTTGTATCTAATAAACAAACCTTGCCATATAGGGAGAATTGTTTGTTGTTTTATCATATTGCTAGAGTTTGACTTTACGGTAGTAGTTAAGAAAGGAAAAACACACCTTAGAGAAGATAATCTCTCTAGATTACCAAATGGAGAAGCACCAAAGGGAGTAGATGATGGCATACATGATGCTTGCCTCTTCAACATAGAAATGATCCCAAAATGTTCATAAGAGGTAGTCGCACTTCTGACCTATGGAGGCAATTTGATAAGAAAGGACAAGCCGTGAAGCAACAAACAATTAGACAAGCCAAGAACTTTTAGCTCACAAGAGGGCGCTTGTACCATCTAGAATCCAAAGGAATACTACGATTGTGCATAAATCCAGAAGAGTATGAGTGTTATCTCATCAAAGCTCACGTACATGACATAGCTTTCCATTGTTCCCAAAAGAAGAAAAACTAGTGCTTCAGGAAACTTGGAGTGTATTGACCTAATATGCATACGGATGTACATAAATATGTCTTGATTTGTGCAACATGCAATAACAACCCACCAGTAGAACACACCACACTATTTTAGGTAGCAATTTCACCCCAAAGGATTCAATATATGATTGACTATCTAACAAAGAAGACGTTCCCTGAAAGCATAACAAGAGCCACACAAAGAGCCATTGAATTAGAGGCCAAAGACTTCACTTTAATAGAACATCAACGGTACAAAAGATGGAAAGATAACCAACTTAGACTATGTGCAACAGAAAATGATTATCTCCCTATCTTAGAGAAATCACATGGAGGAATTAGTGGAGGCCATTTCTTAGGAGATAGGACATCAAAAATTTTCTCAAACGCTTGGATATGGTGGCCAGCATTGCACATGGATGTGGAGGAGTATATTAAATGATGCAATGATTGCCAACATACCAAAGTACCAATATAAAAAAATGAGATGCCACTACGACCGATGATGGGTCCAAGGGCATTTGCAAAGTGGAAAATAGACTTTGTTGGACCTATTTCTCCACCAACATACAAATCCCATACCCAATATTTCATTGTAGCCACGGACTATTTCACCAAATGGGTTGAAACAAAAGCAACACAAAAAGCTGATGCTAGAACCACTGCACAATTTCTATACAAGAATGTCTTTGTAAGATATGGCCTACCTATAGAGATTGTTAGTGATCGAGGCACACATTTCATAAACAAGGTCATTGAAAACCTTCTCGAGGAATTCATGATCATTCATAAGAAGTCTGCTCTTTATCACCCACAAGCCACAAGCCACAAATCTGCTCTTTATCACCCACAAGTCAATGGATAGGTTGAGGCTACTAATAAAACACTTTGCACATTATCGATCGAAATAGTAACAGAATCACAAACATATTGGGACCAGAAGCTACATTCTGCTTTATGGGCATATAGAGTGGCTTACAAGACATCCATTGGAACAACACCTTACAATATGGTGTTTAGTCTTAATTCCATTCTACCAATTGAATCCGTAATCCCAACATTGAGAGTAGCCAAGCAACTAGAGTGGGTAGGTCATGAGTTGTCTATTATAATAGATGATTTAGAAAAGCTAGATGAGCTATGCCTTCAAGTGGTGGCATCCATCTATGCTAAGAAAAGACAACAAAAAGAATTCTTCGACAAGCATGTGAGGACAAAAGAGTTCAAAATAGGTGACTATGTCCTGGTATATACCTTGAAACAATATGCTAAAAAACTCAAGAACTAAGGGATGGGACCCTTTGTGATCAAAGATTTATCACCAAGCAGGGCCATCAAGCTTGTGATATTAGAAGGTGAAGAAATGCCTAACTAGATTAGTTGGTGCAAGTTCAAGAAATATCATATGCCACTAACCTAGGATATGCTACATCAAATCCATAAAGAAAAGAAACGAGCAAAAGAAAAGGTGTGGATTGTGGAAGAAGCACAAGCTGAGGCCAAAGAATGAATGGCTAAACAAAGGCTTCTACAACAACAATAACAACACGGGAGAACATTACGGATCAATACTATTTCCATAAATGAATTCGAAGAAGATGCAGTGGATCCGGTAATTAAGGTTAAATCGGCAATGAAAACATAGAAATGACTGTGTTGCTTGATACAAGAGCCCAAGGAAATGTCATTTCTTGTAAATTATATTCGCAGCTAGGTCAAGAGATAAAGCTTAAGCCGACACAACACAAAGTACTGAGCTACACAAAACATTCGATCAAAGAAATAGGGTTGGTAATCTTATTTGTCCAAATCTATCAAATCTATCAACACAAAGTACTGAGCTACACAAAACATTCGATCAAAGAAATAGGGTTGGTAATCTTATTTGTCCAAATCTATCAAAAAGTCCACCCTCATAGATTTTATGTGGTATAAGATCATCCAAACCAACACCAATTATTGTTGGGATAGCCATGCCAAAAGAAGTACAATGTTTAGATAGATTGGAATTTGGATCTCGCACGCATTTAGCATGGTATGGAAAACCAAATAGTTCCATTGATGAAATCAACAAAAACTAAACCGACAATGGAAAGAACGACTAACAAGGGCAAGAAACCCTTGTATCCAGAGAACATGCAATGGATTCCCAAAGACACATCACAAGATCCAACAAATCAAAAGTAGGTAGCATCAGCTTCATCTAAATCATAAATGACCAAAGAATTGCAGCGACCAATGCACAACCAAAAGCAATGATGGGTACATAAGAGCCAATACAACACAAAGCAGGTATGGGGCCGAAAAGATATGGCACATACAAATGATACACCAAAGATCAATACGCCAATACAGGGTCAGCGAACATGGGTGCTGTTACCAGCATATGGTTATGTCACAAAAGTATGGGTACCAAAGAAGCTAGTAAAAGCTCAAGGAAAACAAGATTTTGTTTGGATTCCCAAGCAAAAGGAGTCGCCATTTCCGAAAGGGCCAAACCAACGATTCAAGCAACAATTTGCGACTGAACAACCGAAGGCACCAAAAAGGCACATTTTTTAATCCAAACAATTATATCAGGTAGAAAGAAGTCAACATTGGAAGTGGATCCCAATGGCAGAACCTAAAAAAAAGTCAAAAGCAGTGCAAATATATCAGGAATGGAAGCCAAAAAAGCCAAGCAAGATACACACATAGTGATCCAAGTCGAATTTCTCCAAATGTCGATGAAAGATCGTGTCATTCTTCTACAAGAGAGACTACATGGACTTTCAAAGAATGCTCCACCCACCTTATAGATGTAATTATCATTTTTTTTGGGAGGACTCAGACACGGGAGGGGGGAGGCATACGAGATTCAGGACAAAAAAGAAGTTTTACATATTAGCGGGCACTATTCAATAATGGTTTAAACTTTGTTACGTTTTGTTGCGACTAATTTTTCTAAAAATGCTAAGTACTGTCCATAAAGTATGACAAGGGGAATCAGGTCACGTCATGACCAAAAGTAACCCCATACTTTTGTATATACTCCATACTTAAGATTTTATGTTTTGATTTTATATTTTGTTTTAATTATATGGTCATTATGGTCAAAAAATAAGGAAAAGGCACAACAAAATAGACCAATGATGATGGACTAAAATATTTTTTATATAGTGGAAAGCCTATTTTCTTGATAAGTAATGAGGTACCTAAGTTGTGGGTAACTTTTGGCTTTGTTTTGTCAAATTTTGGAATTTTCACAATTTTTTAAAGTACATTTTGAGAGTTTTCTCTTCTAAAATATAATAAAAAATCCAAAGAAGCAATGGAAGAACAAAAGCCAAACAACAAAATACCATAGCAAATGGAACTCACACAAAAAGTTTGGAAGAAAATGGAAGATGTCAAATTTCGACCCAAATACGACCGTGACCCGAAAGGTAAACCTGTTGCATCTAGGAGATACGGAGTCCAAATGCGGAAATTAAAGATTCATTGAAAATCTAAGGAATGCATAGAGAATGATGGGATAAAAAAGAAAAAGGGATTTCCAAAAGAACTAAGCACTTATACTAACTTAGGGGGAATTCTAGCTCATTTGCACAATGGAGCCTTGTGGAGAGAACGAAAGGCCTTGGAGCGTGCAACTTTTGGAGAGCCCATATGCACAGATCAGCATCCCCATGGCAAGTGGAGCTAGCAGTGAGTCACCCTCTATGTATAGATCATGTGTATGCATGCATATGACTAACCCACCCACCATAATGAGAGTATGAAGCACACACATTTCACACAAGGACAAGGCCACCACCACCACATGGGGCACCAAAAATATGCACACATAGCATGAAAAGTCTCAGTAGAAGATAGGAAACAAACAGGTATAAAAAAATATGCCACATGTGTCAATTGATAGTGATCATGCCCATCCAAAATCAACAAAAAACACACCATACTGTTCCTTAGAGCAAAAGCATCCTAGAAGACCCTCTAGATAGCTATTTGATCCTATAAAACTGCCCAAACCCAGAAGATACACCTCAAGGACAAAAACATAGATCTACCCAAGACTAGATGTCCAAATTGATGGTGCATAGCACCAAAGGGACTCCCGAGTGTCCATCAATCCACATGTATGCTCCAGATTGACAAAGGGTGCAAGTGGAGGCTAGCTCCATAGATGCCATCTAGCTCCAAATGATGGAAAAGTATACCAACAGGTAACCCGAGCTAAGAAGGACCCAATGAGCCTATGCATGCCTCATTTGGATGCCAAATTCTCCCAAGAATAGCCAAAGTGCCAAGGATCCCAAAATTTACTCTCACAGGTGAAACACATATCCAAACTATAGGTGCAAGGTCTCAATAGGTTTTCCAAGGCATAGGGAACCCAACCATATGCTTTTTGTGAAAAAAGGACATAGATGGCAACTACCGCGTGTGCTGCCATTTAAGGCAGACTGAAAAATATGTGATGCTAACAAGTTGTATAGGTCAAAAGGAGTCCAAGGATACGTTGTTTGGAAAAAATGGACTACCAAAGGCCCATAAAGCACATATTTACAAATTTCAAAGTCTAAAAGCCAAAAACCTTGCAAAAGTGGACAAAACTTGTACCAAAACCTCGAATTTTTGAGCCATAAGTTCCACCTAGCCATAAGGAACCCATCGCTATAAGAAATAGAGCTAAAAGTTGGTCAGAGTTCAATTTATCCTAGAATGTGCATTTTTAGTGCATTTTTTTTAAAACAAGAAAAATTGTCTAACCCTAAGACAGTTCACAACCCAACCCTCTTGAAGTTCATCAATGATTAGAGGAAGCTACAGGGAAGGTTTAAACCAAAGTGCAAAACCATAATTAGGGCTTGCTTTGCAAACAAAACTCCCGACAAGAGAAAAAACTAAGTATCGACCAAACTAGTGGTCCAAATTGACCATACAAGGTGACAATGGACTCTACACACCAAGAGGGATCAAATGGTACCAATCTTGCAAAAAGAAGGTGCGGTGGCTACAAACTAATACCAAAATGAAACCTTGGACCATGAGAAAGGATAACTATAGCATGCTAGTAGTCCAAAGAACCCACTTGGAGAGTAGAACACAAAAATAGAGTTATAAATACATGAAAAAGGTCAAAATGTCAACTCAACTCTCAAAAACCAAGTCAAAAAAGGGTCCATATACTTTTTTGGGCTCAATTTGAGGTTTTAGGTGTCCAAATTGATCCCACATAGCTTGGTTGGGAACAGGTAGAGATGAATATACAAAATATGTGAAGAGCTCCTAGATTTGAGACAGAAGCTAGCTATTGCAGTTGTTTCCATCTGCCTAGAATTGGAATACATTGGTTCCAATAAGTAGTGTTCAACAAGGGGATCCTAATGACACCTCATTTTCCAAAATTGGACACTCTAAACTCAAGATATTGACCAAACTAACTTTGAGAAAACTAACTGCACAAATAATGGACATTTGATGGCTATCTACCTAAGAATTGGATCTTTGTCATTTGTTTGTTACAGGATCAGACACTCCCAAGAAGATGAGACACATGAGTATCTACAATGTGGAAGAGAAGGAAAGCTACCAAGTCGACATGGACAACATCACAGGTTTGAGGGCTTGCTTTGTTGACAAAGCCATCCAGCAGTAGCAAAGCCTTAGAGCCTTCAACTGTGTTTGGAAGGATGAGCAAGGGAAGAGATGGGAGGCACCACAGATGCAAAAAGATTCAACACCATTGCATATACACCAAATAATTTAGATAGAATAGTTTCCAGGCTAGGAATAGAAGATTTATTGTCTGAGCCCATAGTTAGAGCCGACTACAAATGAGCTCACAAGCTAATCACAACTCTCTAGAAATTAGAAGAAGAGAGGATGATGGAAACCCTACAAAGGCCAATGGGGAAAAGATAAGGGTGGAAATCACCCCGGATACTATAGAAAAAGTCACCAAGCTGCCAAGGGGAGAGCCAATAAAGTCGCAAGGAGATGCAGACAAAGACATCAGCACAATAAAGCTACCAAGCTTTAGTAGAATCAAGGAAAAAAGTATCAAGCATCTAATGAGAGTCCTTCACCAACACTTGCACTTTGATTGACAAACAAGGTACACAAGCATCCCACACTTGGGAGGAGCCAAATTCTTAACAAAGGTAGCTGCATACATGGTTGAAGAAAGAGACTCTCTAGAATACGCTCTAGACTCAAATGAATGGACTGAAAGGATGCGGTAGCCAAAGGCCAAAAAGGGAGCTGGATCTTCTACCTCCACAAGAACCATTAAAGAAGAGAAAAGAATGTAACCAGAGTACATAAGAGACGAGAGAGCCTCTAGCTCTGAATCAATGGGATCAAAGATAGACAAGGAGGAGGTAGAGCTTCGGCAACTAGAAGCCACCATTCAAGAAAGAAAACCCAAATCTGTGTATGCCAGAAGAGTGGAATAGAGAGAACAAAAAGCTAAAGGAGAGCAAGAAGAAAAATCATAATGCAGAAGGGGACATGAAACATAAGAAAAGGGAAGCTGCCCAAAGAAAGAGAGATGCAGAAAAGAAAAGAAAAGAAAAGAGGAGCAAGACAAAAGCCTGTCCAAGTTAATGAGAGAAAAGCTAAGAGAGTAAACCGACCAAACATCAAGACGGCCATTGGAAGATGAGTCCAAGAAGGAGTCAAAATGAGCAAAGGTCAAAGAAAAAAAGCAGGAAGAGGATACCAGCTCTAAAGAAAGAAGAACGAAAAGAAAACTAGATCATCATCAAGTAACCACCGTCCTAGAGGAGAAAAATCCTGATAAAACCCAAGACGACATCCATGACATGATGGAGAAAATTTATCAAAAGAAGGAGCTGGCAAGGCAAGAGCAATAGTGAGAAGATCATCAAGAAGAACACGGAATTCCAAGCCCTCTTCCTAGCACTTTGATGGAATCCCCACCAGCTATGCCAAGCCTTCACCTAGAACAAACCAAGCAAAGCAAGGCAGAAACCAAGAAGGATTAAGTCCTACCAGAACAAACGCCAGACAACCTAGTCAAAGACCTATTAGTCGCTGGATACACTTTAAAAGAGGCACATGTGATGGGAGAACTAGCTAAGTCCTTCATCACGGAGCCAACCAAGGAGCAAGGCACGGGACATGATGCTCAATCAGAGGACTTACCAAAAATGCAAGAAAACCCCATGACGATTGGGCAAGAATGGGAAATTAAAATTGAGCAGCTACTCAAAAGAGTAGTCAGCATGAAGGCTTATTAAAAATACAAGAAAACCTTAGGATGGCTGATTTACCAATCTCATCAGAAGTGCAGGAACAACAAGTTCTTAAAGTAGTTTCAAAGATACAGGAAATATGGAGAAAGCATCAGAAGGCAGGGCTAACACCCTTGCCTAGAAATTATCTCAAGGGAGCTTCATACAAAGATAAGATTCAACAAGAAAAGGAAGAATCTACTAAGCCTACAATCACAGAAACAAGGAAAGATGAGATCAAAGCAGACATGGAATCCGTCAAAGTAGCCGCCTAGGAGACGACATGAGAATTTGCCCAAGGCCCAATCCTTCAGGAATTCATGTCCAGCATGGACAAAGAAACTCTGATCTCTCAATTGGCATAAGATATGAACAAAGAAATCATGCTCAAGTACGAAAAGGAAGAGGAAAACAATGCTAGTCTAAGCATGGCAATAGGCAATATAGGGCAAGAGATGAACAAAATAAGGGTAGAAAACAAAGAGTTGGTAGAAACCAACACCACTTTGGTAGAAGATCTGCAAAGATGAGATGCTCAAATTGAGCATATCAGTGAGGGGTTGGCAAAATAAAAGGAGCTTTATGAGAAAGGAAAGATGGCCAGGCAAGTACAAGAAGGTGTCACACAAAGCAGCGAGCTTGCTCTGGACCAAAAGGAAAAACAATACCAACAGGCCCATCAGAG
Source organism: Adiantum capillus-veneris (assembly GCF_014529385.1). Taxonomy (NCBI): domain Eukaryota; kingdom Viridiplantae; phylum Streptophyta; class Polypodiopsida; order Polypodiales; family Pteridaceae; genus Adiantum; species Adiantum capillus-veneris. Next base: position 144,762,942 of record NC_140951.1, read on the forward strand.
TGTCAAAGAGTCAGTAGATCTATCTCAAAAGTAGAAAATATCATTAGAGGTACTCAAGGGATAGGTAGCTGATGAAAAAAGAAAGCTAGAGGCCTTTACTAAAGATCCAATGCTAATCCCTACAAGCAGTCCTGAGCAGATAAATGCCTACAAAAAAAATATTGTAGATCTCCAACAGGCACTCAACGTTTCTCAGACTACAAGGATTATCCTCAAAGAAGCACTACACACTAAAATCAAGGCCATGATTGAAGAAGGGAAAGCAAAAGGCGAGAATTTTGACCTGCTCATGAAAGAAGTAGAGGACCTCACAAAACAGCTATCAAAGATAGAGCAATTCCAAAACCTCCCACCAAGAGAAAAAGAACCCTTAGTAGAAACAGGGGCAAAATTCAAAAACCTCAAAGAAGAAGACAAAGAACAAGAGCTTAAACATCCGGAGCCAATTGGTAGATGTGGGTACTTCAGCTGATCCTTAACAATTGCCTCAAGAGTACTCACATCTACCAGAGGAACACTGGAAATTTATGAAGGAAGTTGTGGCCAGAAACCTCAGATTCAAACATCATCTTCTAAAGTAGAATCTACTAATGTACATCACTCCAAAGCAGTTACAGGAAGAGGCTACTGAGCCACAACTCCCATATCTGTTACTCAAATGGCTGACAATTGAGAAAATGAAAGAAGTACTACCAACACTTCTATCAGATGCTGAAGGGAGTGACAAGGAGGCTGATGTCTCTGAATGGATAACTAAGCAGATAAATGAAGCTAGACCAACATGGAAGAGCAAGCTCATGGGGGAGAGCAAGCAGGAAATCAGAGTCAATTATTTTGCTCCAACCCACCTTCAGATCGACCCTACATATTAGCCTATCATCAGAAGAAGAAGGTGGGATGATTTTGAGCAACTGCTTGTTTCTCACCTTACATTGCTGAATTACCCAGTTTCCCCCAAACCACAAGAGGCACCTTCAATCTTCTACATCAGAAAGGCTATAAAGAAAATGATTAGCCTAGTTCGAGAAAAGCTAGACATTCCATGTAGAATGATGCTCAAGATTTGTTACATGCTATCAACATGTATCAATACCTTTAGAAACACAGAGGCCACCAAAGTGAAATGGACTTCATTCTTGGAGGGATACAAAGGACTGATCTTCAAATGATACCCCCAAGATGAAGGTGATCTATGGCCTATTCTTCAAAATCATGTTTCTCCCAAACCACTATATGCAAATGTTCTCAAGGAGGCATTCTACACCGGATATTTTGAGATCGATTGAACAATTTTCATGCTTATCTGCAAGCTAAGATTTGTAGCTTACACCCTCCATGAACGAGAAAACCCTCTCACAAGGATGTACAAGCCACATGAAGAAGATCAAGTAGAACAGATGATGCTGGCCTTCCAACAATATGTGGATGAACAAGAAAAGAAAAAGCCCATACTCGAGAAGTAAACGTCTTGTTAGGGATGACAAGAAGCCGGGAGGGGCCCCGAACCATGAGAGGCACCTTCAATCACTATCCTGGTTCAAAGAAATTGAGACATTGCATGCAGAATGATGCTCAAGATTTATTACATGCTACTAGCATGTATCAATACCTTCAAAAACACCAAGGCCACCAAAGTGAAATGGACTTCATTCTTGGAGGGATACAAAGGACTGATCTTCAACCTAAATGATACCCCCAAGATGAAGGTGATCTATGGCTTATTCTCCAGAATCATGTTTCTCCCAAGCCACTATATGCAAATGTTCGAGGAGGCATTCTACACCGTGTATTTTGAGATCGATTGAACAATTTTCATGCCTATCTGCAGGGATCTCAGGTTAAGATTTTTAGCCTACACCCTCCACGAACGAGAAAACCCTTTGACAAGGATGTAGAGCCACATGAAGAAGATCAAGTAGAACAGATGATGCTGGCCTTTCAACAATATGTGGATGAACAAGAAAAGCAGAAGCCCATACTAGAGAAGTAAACGTCTTGTCAGGGACGCTAAGAAGTCGGGAGGGGGGAGTGTTGAAGCAAAGGATGAGCTCTTAACAAATCCAACTCATTCACTTATCAGGGACGCTAAGAAGTCGGGAGGGGGGAGTGTTGAAGCAAAGGATGAGCTCTTAACAAATCCAACTCATTCACTTATTTTTTTGCTGAAATAAAGACTCGAATAAAGTCTAATCTTTGAAAATCACTTTGTACTTATTGAGAAGCTGGATAGCATAAAACCAATCTTTTTTGTAATAATTACCCTTTTTCAAGCCAATTACCCAATTTTTAACCTTCAGGTATAAAATCCAAAGTTTTGTAATTATTAGATATTATTTGATAACTATTGAGAGTATGTAGTGAAAAGCACACCTACACTGTTGCATTCACTACTCTTTGTACGGGTGAGCTTTGCTAATGCAATCTCTTGTGTTTCTTCCTCATACTCTTAGCATTGTTTACATGCTCAATGTGCTATGTTTGAGTTTGTGTGTGCGACGCAATGAACGGTTTTAGCTCTAGGTCGCTTCGTATATTTATTTGCTTGTTTGTTGTTGTTAATGGTGTTTTAAGTGAAACTAAGCATGGATAGAGGTAAGTAGACCTCAGTAGGAGGCAAATGACCTCTCATTCATCATTTTTGGTAAAGGTAAGAGGTGCCAACAATTGTAGTTGCCCACCTACCCAAATTTACGTTGGTTTGAGTTCTTGCTAGGCTGCATCGTCCAATTGTGACGGTCCACCAACAATGATAAAGACACTCATTGTTGCTATTGAAAAATTCAATTCAAGAGAATACCAAATTTGGTATGCATTATGCTTATAAAGATCGCCAATATGATATTAGCATGTATATAGACATTCCATCAAGAAGATCAAACAGATGTGCCATGGTGTCGTACTTGGAGGGTAACCAAGGGCTATGTTGGGATATATCATATCAACCATCCGATGAAGTTCTATATGGGATATGTCTAGGGTTATGTTTTTTTCCTTCTACCTGTTGGGGTTAAGGCCTATGTGCCTTGACCGGTCGCCCAGGTCATAGACGCCCGCCCACTGTTACCCTATACTTATAGTGAGTATACTGTATAGGGGGAGCTGCCACTTCACAGTCTCCCCACCCACATTGTGTTGTGTGTCTCCTTCTCTCTCTCTCACTCTCTGTCTATGGTGCTCCTCGATCCCCTTCAATTGGTATCAGAGCTATGGTGACCGCGGAGAGCACGACGGCTTTGAGAGCTTCGAGGCGATAGCTCGTTCGCTCTTGACGGTAGAGAGATTAAGAAAGCTTGGAAGCTTTGTGAGAATGCAATGGGAGCTTGAGAGCTTAGTTGAGAGTGATGTATGCTCTTGTGGAAGCTCAGAAAGGAGTGTGGAAGATTGTGTGTAAGTGAAGGTGCTGCCCTACAACTTTGCAGAAGAAACTTTTTGCAAATTCCTCACCGTTTTGCTGATATTCAACATAGACTGACTATATACGGAAATTCCAGATTTTCTATTGTCGCACTGTGTGCCAGTTTGATGCACTTTTGGAAGCACGGGAGATGCTTGAAATCGAGTGCATAAATTCTAAGCTGAAGATGCAATTGCAGCTTGTGTTAAGCTTGTGGTTTGAGGGTTTTTTGGTAGACTTGGGCAACGAAGTACGGAGGCGTTTACACACCACCAAAGCGGTCTCTTGAGAGACATAGTTTTTTGGAGCACACAGGTGGAGCTTCTTTCACTGGTTTTCACAGGATACTTTGGCAATGATTTTGTGCTTGGATTCATGGTCTTTGCGGATGGTTTGCATATGGTTATGGTGCATGGTTGATGCCCATTATACATGCATTTTGGCGAGCACTTTCAAGTGCCGGTGAGCTCTCTTGAGAGCATTGTTTTCGCATTGATCAAGTTTCTGGATTGCAAATCTTTTGGCGCTTGCTTATGCGCGGTCACTCCGTTGATGTACGTTGAGTGCGGATTGCCATTGTATGTGAAAATGTGGAGCCATTTTGGCATTTCTACTCATTGGCATTGAGTAGTGTTATGGTTTATGGTAGAGATTGTACTTGAGTTTTTTGCTCAGTTTTCAAGGAAAATTCTGTCGGATTTTTCCCAAATTCTCGCCATAGTTTGTGATCGAGTGTTTACTCTCACTTCGACAAGTTTTGTCAGTTTGGACACAGTTTTGTGTTTTTGTATCCACTCTCGCAAGAGTGAGGAGTTGTGTATCTTTCTTTGCTTGAGACACTGGTTTTCTCTCGGGTGGGAGAGTCTTGTGATCTCGAGCATTGTTTGCCATAGTTTTGCAGAGCTTATGCATGTATGTTGAGTGTAGTTTGATGCGCATTGATTGCTCATTGTATTGAGCTTGTAGGACAATGGTTATTTTGTGTTGATAGCCATTGTGCGTTGAAACTCTGGCGAAATTTTCCAAGGAGTTTTATTCGTATCATTTATGCGATCTAGGTAGAGATTGCGGGTTGCACTCAGCATTTGCGTGCGGTGTTCTCTGCAGGTGGGAGATTTGTGCGTGTGTATGCATCGATACCGCACAATGTGGGCTTGGTGATTAGCTCACAGATTGTAATGTGATACTAGAGCAGGCGAGGCTTGTATTGACATTGCGGGAGCTCTTGTGCGTGTGTATGCATCAATACCGCATAGTGTGGGCTTGGTGATTAGCTCACAGATTGCAGTGTGATACTAGAGCAGGAGACGCTTGTATGGACATTGCGGGAGCTCTATTTTGGAGTGTGTCTCACAGGTTTTACATTGTGTTTCTGGCCATATTTGTAGACAGTTTCCAAGTGTTGTTGGTGAGGTGGTTTTGCTTTCTAGTTTGCTACATTGTGCTCATGGCAGAGACATGTGATCGCTCAGATTATGATCTCTCCGAAATGTGCATGTTTGATGGGTCAGAGTTTGTAGCATGGAGAGAGTGTATGCTTGATGCATTGACACAGCGAGGGTTGCATCGACCATTGAGTGGTGATGCAGGTAGACCTTCAAACATGTCTGATGATCAGTGGCAGGAACTAGAGGAGATGGCACTATCTACACTCTCTTTGCACCTTACGGAATCTGTATATGCTCTTGTTATGTATGAGACTACTTTGAGAGCACTTTGGCGCAGATTACATGATATGTATGATAGATATGAGTCATCAAGGACTCGTGTGAGACATGTACATTCACGAGTACGCCGACAGGTGATATGTTGGTATTGTGGTCAGTCTGGACACGTTAGACGACGCTGTTTTCGTCGTATGCGACATCGTAGGAGACATGGCAGTCTCAGAGATGTATGTAGTGATGCCATGGACTTAGTTGCTTTGACAGTTGAGGCAGATGTAGTGTCGGAGTATAATAGTGACGGGAATGTCACTTTTACCTCGAGCTATGCACGAGATGCTATACATGTGGATAGTGCACTTCGTTCGCAGTGGTTGCTAGACGCAAATGCTATGTTTCACGTCACGCCGCATCGTGAATGGTTTTGTAGCTATTCTAGCGGGATGCTTGGCAGTGTACGTTTGACCGATGGATCGGTGCATGCGATAGTAGGTGCAAGAGATGTGAGACTGTCATTACCGAGTGGTGCATCTTACTTGTTACGACATGTGCACTATGTACCAAATTTGACTGTGAGTTTGATCTCAATTGGTCAGCTTAGAGATTGTGGATGTCAGATTTCGCTATGAGAGCGAGATTTTGTGATGCATTTGGGTTTGCTAGTGATTGTGAGAGGTGCTAGGAGTGGTACAGGTTACCCATTGCATGTGGATCATAGGAGAGATGGTGTTGTCTCTGTGATCATGCATCCAGGTAGAGAGCGAGAGAGCAGGCAAGTATCTTTTGCTTGTGGGATGCAGGATGCTTTGCATGGAGTGCAGAGCAGTGACCTTGTTGTGCAGGTTGCGTCTACGGATGCACAGGTAGAGTGGGATAGCTCTAGTGAGTCACAATAGGATGAGTCATCAGAGGTGATGACAAAGATGACTCACATGGATGCTGAGATGTCGGCTATTGTGGAGTCATTTCTTGATATGCTTATGCCAGAGCTTGATGCGGATTCAGGACAGATGGATACTCTTGGTACACATGTGATATGTGGTGGGCACGAGGAGTCACTCCAGAGCTTGGAGTCAGAGTGCCATGGTCTCTATGATAGGGGACAGGATTGCCATGAGTTGAGTTCTGAGTTGGAGGTGGCAGAGCTTGCCAGGGTTGCTTTGGTGGAATGAAGTCCAGGTGATTGGCGTGCCTAGCATGTAGCTCATAAAAAATAGATTGGTAAACCCTTGGCTACAATGATGGCCCCAATGATTTAAGCCGATACTCTTAATCGCCTTGCTGTAGAGGTGGGAACTTGCTACTCTAAGAAGGATTTGGACTAAATATTTGGCGAGATCACCTTTCTACTAGAAATTGTACGATTATGTTGCTGTCAAAAGTCTGCCACAAAACCTATAATTAGGGTGGGAACCCACTCTAAGGAGGATTCTAAGTAATTACCTAGAAAAATCACCTTTCTATTGGCAACTATACAATTGTGCTATTGTAAGAAGTTAGTCCCAAAACCTATATATAGGGGGTCCACTAGTTCATTTGAGCTCTCTCCAACTCTCAATATCTTGTATCCAAGTCTAGTGATTGTCTAAGCTTTTGAGCTCTTGCGCTCATTGTAATCTCATAGCATCTTTTTGTACTTGTACTATAACTCAATCCTAGTTGTAGCTTTTTTGGTCTTTGAAGCTGAGAAATAAAATTCAAGTCATTTCTAGTGTTGGTATCTAAAATCTCATTCTCATAAGTCTTTGTCTTATTTTCCATAAGTCCAAAGTCTTGTCATTGAAGTCATGTCATTTAAAGTAACTACTCTGAAATTAACTCTGGAATGGCTAGAACAAGCTCTAGCTTATTCCATTTTGGTGATCACGGTGGTGATTGAAAGCTCTAGGATGGAAACCAGTTAGGATTTAATTTTGGTTAGGGCATCATGATGCCGATACAAGACCAGACATGTGGGAGGGGGATTACCAAGAGGATCACAGTTGATAGAGATCATATCAACACCATCTCAAAGGATAATGAACAAGAGTATGAACCTCAATCTTGAGGGGAAGAAGTTGATATAACCCATAAGTTGTATCCTTCTAATGCACATTGGACATCTAAACAATCTAAACACTCTCAAAGGAGGTGAGTAGAAAGAGCCCAAAGACATTCTCACAACCCTCATGAGTCAGATGCTGGGAAAGGCTAGAAAGCCATTCACTCGGATTCCAATGAGGTAGGAAGAAGGATCTAGAGGTTGTGAGGCTCTCAAAACAAAACTCAAAGGAAAGAAAAGGGGTGATTTGGATGTCCACATCCAAGCATTTGAACAATATCTAGACCTTAAGGACATTGACAAAGATGATTGGGCCAAGTACTTCCATCAAACCCTTAAAGAGGCAGTTCGAAAATGGTATTATCATTACCCAACCTCAAATCTCAAGAGATACAGTAAGGTTAAGAAAGCTTTCCTACTAGAATATAGTGAGAATAGGGGGGATGAAGATATCCTCTTTGACTTGGATAGGATTAAGCATGGAAAGTTAAGTTAGTCAAAAGTTATGTCAAGAAAATCAAGGGAATTAACCAGATAACTAAATGAGCCACCATCAAAGAAATCATGTGTACATGGTTTTTGAGTAGGTTCAAAAGCAAAAATATCAAGAAAAAGGAGTTACTAGCACTGGCAAAGAAGTTCATAGATCTAGTCCAAAGGGCAACAAGAGAAGAAGGAGAAGGGTAGTTCCAGTTCAAGTGATTTGTTTGAAGAATCATCTACCAGTTCCAAATCTTCAAAAGAAGAAGAAGAAGTCAAGGAAAAATTTAAATCCAGAAAGAAATTTTGATGGAATAAGAAGATTGAGGAGTTGTCTAGAAACATCTCTAAGATCTCTAATATCTGGCCCTTAGTAGGGAAGGCAAAAGTATGGTGCATGAGATATCAATCAAAAGAAGATAGAACGAATGTGTGCATGCAGTGCTCATATTGCCAGTATCTTGAGATCTAGACTCACTACTAGTGCCATCCTCTCTTGATCCATCTACCTCTTCTCCATCAATTTGGCCATTTCGATCTCTTGAAGAGCAACTGTTTAGACTTACTAGTCTCATTTCTTCATTTTTCTCTAAAAAAGTTTTTGGATTATGTTGGCGTTGTTCTTCTACTCTATGCTAATCTATCAGTACCGTATTCAGATCTATCTCTACTATGGAAAAAATGTTTGACAAGGCTAACGTACATTCAATCTTCTTCATTCTATACTTCTTGCATAGTTCTTCTTGTCTCAAAGCTTTCTTCTAGATTTCAGTATTATTTGTCTTGATCTAAATTCATTTATGAGGCCCTTGTGTGGTCAAAGTTTGTCTTGCATAATCATGTATAGCTTGCGTACTCTTGAGCCATGGCCTACCCAAAAGCATATTGTATGAACTTTGCACATCTAGGACCAAAAAATTGGTTTTAAATTTCTTTGATCCCACTTTGATTTGAAGATTTTCTATTAGCTCCTTGGCCTAGACAATTTGCTGATCAACTATCCTAATTTTGAAAGAAGCTGGTTTCATATCCTGAAGTTGCAACTTTTGTTTGATGTGCTCCCCTAGAAAGGAGCTAGTTTCATATCATAAAGTTGCATATTTTGTCTGATGTGCTTTCCCAAAATGTTGACTTCAGCACCCTCATCCAGAATGATCCCTGACAATGGATCCCACTGTTTCCTTGCTTTGTAGTCAATCTAGATAACAGGTATCTCATCATCCCTAATTTTTGATAAGTCCACTACCATTGCATTTGCTTTGTTTTTTTCTTCTTCTTTCTTATAAACTTTGTCGCTTCTAGTAATGTCCTCCTGATATCATTCAATTCAATTGTTAGCTTTTGGATTCTTTCACAAATCTTTTAATAGATTTTGTCTTTCTCATTTCCAAAACTATTGTTGGAACTGGACAATCTTCCTCTAAGCATTGTCTTCACAATTCTATGCCTTAGCTAGCCTCCTTCCCTTTTTAGCTGATGGACTATCAAATTGTTCTTGGTGAACATGTTTTGAACCCAAATCCAATTTTCAGTTGTTGTAGACTCCACATTGACTTGATGTACTTTCCCATCGAGATTTTCTTTGATCTCATTACTCAATTTAGTAATCTGGGTTTATTTTTCTAGATCTTCTAGAGCTATTGGCAAAAGCTTTTGAATGGCCCAAGCCTTTGAACACTCTAGTCTCTCCTACTTCACATGCTCTAGACCCTCAGTGATTTGAGCCACCAATACCCACTGCTCCTACCACTCGTCCACTTCTTTGGCTTTTCCCCTGAGCTTTATCCTTAACTTTCGAGATAGCTCTTTGCTTCTCCTAGTTTTGAGTATCACTAATAATTTTACCTTGGTATCTCCTCAATCACCGGTCAACAACCAGCACTCCTACTCATAACTTGCACCACTGGAACTGGCTCCAACGGCTTCACCTCAGACACTTCAGCATTTTGATTTTAGTCATCTTTATAATAATTTTAAAATTAGAATGCACCATTTTAGAGAAGAAAAAGATTTGTCCATGATAACCTTAATGAATATAGAACCAGCACAACAGGACAATGGAGTTGAAAATAAGAACGGGGCCAATACCAGTGGAGCAGCTGGAGGAGAAAGGGGCCGATGCAAAGGAGACTCTACCAAAAGAAACTTTAATTGCTGTACATGTCAAAAGTATAGGCACTTTGTATCTCAACTGTACGGACATGGCTGAAAATAGCAATCTCTCTCTCTCCTCTCTCTAGGATGCGCCCTAGCTTTTGCTTTTGCCTCTATTCCCGCCGGCTCCCAGGGCCTATAAAAGAGTAGCCAACGTTCCAGTTTCTACACACACAGACAACTGGGAGAAGGTAGCACTGGGAATCTGGAGCAAACTCCGCCGACGAGATTCTGCGAGTGTTCATGTGACGACGCAGTACGGAGGTCGATTTTCCGAGCGAGGAGTGACAGGTATATTTTTGGATGCGCATTGCGAGTTGTTGCTTTGTGTGGTTGTTTTTGCATGTGCTCTCCCTTGTGGAGAAGAACATGCGTGAAGGCTTCGGCCTACGCTAAGGAATTTGTCAGTCCATATATGACGTAGAAAGGGTTCTCACTAACTCATATCTAATTGACAATAAGTATTCCATTGGGATTCAAACGGAGAAAGAAGTTGAGTCCTTAGCTAGAAGAAAGGGAAGGACATCAAATTGGATTTAACCAAATGATCAAGAAATAGAGGAATGGAACTTGGGGTTAGAGTCAGATCCTAAAATGGTTAAATTCCACAAGCATCTGACAAAGGAAATCAAAGAAAAACGCAAGTGGTTATTTCAAAAGTACAAAAATGAATTTTCTTGGGAGCATATTGTCCTAAAAGGTTTCAATCAAGAGGTATGTCTCACCATAGAGTCCCGCTAAAGTCAAATGTTATGCCAGTCAATTGCAAAGATATAGAATGAGCCCAAATTATGTTGAGAAGGTCAAGGAAGAGATTGATAATCTTTTGAAGGCGGGTTTCATCACTGAGGTGGTTGGAAGTGACTAGTTATTTCCAATAGTGGTGGTTCTTAAGAAAAATAGCAAGCTTGGGGTATGTGTGGACTATAGAAAACTGAGTGCGCAGACAATAAAGGATCCATTTCCTCTCTCCTTCATCGATATGATGTTAGACAAATAACTTGCCATGAGATGTATAGCTTCTTGAAAAGATACAATGGGTATAATAAACTAAGGATATTGCCAAAAGATCAAGATAAAACAACGCTCATCACTGAATGGAAATCATTTATGTATCTGGTAATACCCTTTGGGTTGTGTAATGCTCCAACAACCTTTGTGAGAGATACATGATGGAGATCTTTAGTGAATTTCTACACAAGCCCCTGGGATATATTTGTTGATGATTTTACAATCTAGTCCGCTAAAGAGATGTGCATCCTATTCCTAGAGGTGGCATTCCCACGATATGGGGAGAAGAGAATGTGTCTAAATATCTTCAAATCCGTATTTATGGTCTAGAAGGGGCGGCTACTGGGACATGTAGTGTCCAAAAATGGCATTGAAATGGTTGAAGACAAGATTTATAGTATACGATAGGCTAGATCACTAACCAATGTGTCACAGTCACAAGAGCAACCAGAAGGAGGTAATGAGGGGATGATAGAGGGTATTCTATCCAAAACCCTCACAAAAGGCAAAAGGGGGGAGTATAAATAAATGTTACAAAGTTTTCCTAACTTTTGTATCAAAGATTACATTGATGTGAGAGGAGTTGATGTTATCCAATATCAAATTGAGCTAAAGATAGAAAATCACCCTCCAGCACAAAAGATACAAAGGCTGGGTGTTGTAAAGGAGGTGGCACTTTGAAGGAGGTCATAAAGCTACTATCTATAGGTTTCATCTACTCACTGGAAAATTCAGAGTGGGTATCCCCAATGGTTGAGACTCCAAAGAAGAATGGCAAGTGGAGGGCGTGTGTAGACTGTTGATCACTTAATGAAGAAACTAAGAGGGACCACTTTTCTATTCCTTTCCAAGATGAGATCCTAAACAAAGTAGAAAGACATGACAAGTACACTGTTTGTGATGGCTACTCAAGCTATTTCCAAATATGCATTGCAGAGGAAGATCAAAGGAAGATAACATTCATTACACCATGGGGACTAGATGTAAAAGAGGGGCCTCCAATTTTGGCACCCAAAACTCAAATAATAAATTAAATACCAAACTACACAAGAAGGGGTGCCATGGAGTTAGGGGCTATGATTTTAAGCCATTCACTTGTAGGATTTTCCTCTCTTCTCTCTTATGCTATGTTTAATCATGCTGTGTACTATTTTAATCAAGTTTCCATCTCTTACACTCTATCTTTGTCAAATCTATTTTCTTTGTGTGTGTGTGTGTGTGTGTGTGTGTGTGGTACTAGTCTAGCTTTGTGTGTGTGTACTTGGGATTTGGGGAAGATGGTGAAGGGTTTTATGGTTAGGCTTGTGAACAAATTGGATTTTTGAAGCAATCATTCTCCCCCAACCTCCCAACAGTGGTATCAAAGCAATCCGGTTCGATTTAATTGGCATAGAATTTCAAATTTTAAGAGGAATTTTTGAATCAACAATTTTGAAATTGCGGAGAGAAGTTTAATCGGCCAATTAATCGACAATTTATTCAATAATTTTTGCATATCGGCAACAAAATCGGGTATGTGGAATATTTAAATTCAAGCAATAGCTAATCTTGAGGATCTGTGAAGATACAAGTGAGGAAGTAAGAAGAAGAAGTGGAATTTCAAGAAACTCGGAACATAAACAAAGTGATTATCGGATTGATAAAGCAATTAGAAGGCTTTTGATGAGCGTCACAAATTTGTCAGATGGCAAGGGACAACTCTACATTATTTTTTAGCACTCAATTCCAAAATAAACTCAAGCTCAACGAGATAACTTGAGTATTTATGCATATAATCATAAATTCAAAGGCAAGCTTTGGATCTGACATCTCCACAAGGGAGCAATTGGAGAAAAATAAGCCGAGAAGGGAGTAATTGGAGAGAGCGGTCATGACTATCCGCGGTATAAACCTGCCAATGCAACAAAGACAGATTCAATTCGGTTCTCGGCTAGCAATTGGTGGGAACTCCTACTTACACAGACCTAAGCTTCACAGTCAACCGACTTCAAATTCTCTCTAATTTGCATCAAAAGGGGAACCCTTGCTTGTTGACAATCTTTGTCTACTGGCTCGAGACGTGACTAATCCTCTACGATTTGCCACCTTTCCCTTTCCCTCGCATGCTGCTACAAACTCCTGACTCGTTGCCATTTGCATGGTTCACACCACTTTTAAGTTAAAAAGTGTGGGCCTTAATTGATAGCAAACATTGGCCGCTCACTATTTCCCCGCTTTAAAAAGTGTGGCCCTTAATTGACAGCAAACATTGGTCGCCCACTATTTCCCCACTTTAAAATATCTTGGGCCATCCCTATTCACCTCTCATGGGCCGCCCACTGCATACCTATCCATTTCTCTTCAAAAACCATTAAATTTAAAGGCAAGCCACCCCACATGTTATTCAATTTCTTGAACGGCCACTGAACATGAGAGGAAAAGAATAGGAAAAAAAAAATCTTTCGCTGCCCAATTCTAACTTTGAACCCACTTGGTCGATCGCCCAAATTGAGAACCAAATTCTTTGACCGCTTGATCTTAAACCTTGGTTGACGTTGACCACCCAACACCAAGGCAATTAAGAGACCTTTGGGATCACCCACTAGCTATCTTTTCAACCACCATTTAATTTCAAGGGCCCAAGTTGGGTCAAAGCATGTATTGGTGGTACCACTTTTCCACTTTTTAGTGGTATCCTTTATAAAAAGTGGGGAATGGTAAATTTTTTACAGGTTATAGTTTTAGATTCTATGTTAAAAACTCTATCAAGTGATATATAACATGGCCACTAGTTTTACATTTGAAACATGAAAATATGGGTTTTAATGTGCTACCAAGGGGCTATCCAAGACACCACTTTTTGGCCCTCCAATGCATGCTTTGGAGGTTAACTCTAAGGCTCTTGACAATCGAAATTATTCACCTGCAGTCATTACCAAAGCTAATTGCCATTACTAATGCATCCTTATAGCTCTTACTCGTGACCAAAACCTTGAAGTCATCGACTTGGAAGAAAAAGAAAAAGAAAAAAAATAGAAGTGATAATAATAGTAATAGATATTTGGATAAAATTTGTGCCAAATCCAAGCCCCGAAGTTTACCCCCAAAACATTTTTGGTTTACGCCATGGGGACAGGATAAGGTAAGTAAATGACTTGTTGAGAAAGTTTTGATAAATAATAAAACTTATCATGATAAGAAAAATAACTTATTTATAAGGTTGATACGCTAGAGTCCTTATCAAGAAAAGCATAAAAAGAGGTCTTTTCTTCACTCTTCCAACACTTTCTCTCCTTCATTTTTTTGAAGTGAAGCTTGAGAGTAAGCTTGGGGCAAGCTTAAAAGCTAAGCCTTCTCTCACACACACCCCCTACACACACTCCTCTCTCCAAGAGAAGCCATTACCAAAACCCTAATGGAGCTTGTCATTACACTCTCCCTCTTCTCTCTCCTAACCTTCAAGCCATGGAAAGCTTGAATCTTCCTTATCTCCTTTCCTCCTCTCATTCCAAGTAACGATTTGGTGGCCTTCAAGAGAAGGAAGGAAGGAGAGAGAGCCATTTACAACAAGCCTACTTTTTCAAAATCAAGGAGAAGACTACTCGCATACACCAAGGTAAGGTTTTGCATATTGTCTTTATCAATTGGGTTATTTCCCATTCTCAATCAATTAATTCTTAAGCTCTTGAATATCCTAAACAAGATTTCTCATGTTTTGGAAGAATAATTTATTAAATAATCACATTGCTAACCACCACTAACCCGATGTTATTTCAAACGTAGTTATTTCAAGCTCTCTAGATTATCAAACTAATATGGCATAGAGAGAGTAGAAAGCACTCTCTTTAGCCATAGGTGACTGGAGATCATACCTATCTAAATATTTCAAGTTCTTTAGATTACCATACTAATATGGCATAGAGACAATAGAAAGCACTTTCTTTAACCATAGGTGACTGGAGATCATACTTATCTAAATAGTATGCATGTTGAATTGACAGTTAATATCTATGCATACCCCTAAACCCTCGCAAGACATTTCTTTTCAATTTATATGATACACTTATTCTCTACGCAAAGTACTTAATAGAGCTAAATGCCATAAAATCAATGGTAATTAAGTAATGGTAATTTTCTTCTTTCAAGAAGAGCAGGTGTGTAAAGCTTTGTTTAGTAGCATAAATAAGTTAATACCTAATTTTTCCAAGAGAAGTTAAGTTTTGAAGAGTAACTCTATCATAATCCAAGGAGATTTCCTTGCAAGAGGAATTTTCTTCCAATTAAAGTTATCCCCCTCTTGTCAATTGGAAAAATCACCCTAAGCCTCTTCTAGCTATGTGATTAATCCTCTCCACAAAAGCAAAGGTAAGCCTAAATCCCATCTTACAGAAGGAATTGTTAATTTTTCATAACATGAGCATCTCCCACTACATGAGCATGCCCACTCTTAGGAATGTTGCATTTTTCTTTACTTACAACATCATTCATAAAGGGTTCTACTCATGCATAAACTCTCATCGCCTCTTGCATAATCCATCAAAGAAAGTTTTAGGATTATTTGATTTAAAATTTCAAGTTTGTGCATTTTAAAGTTTGGCGTTGACAACTCAAAGCAAAGGTCAATGTAGAGTGTTCATTTCAAGTTTGTCTATTCTCAAGTTTGCTTTGCGATTGGGAAGGGGGGAGTAAGGGGATAGCTTCATGGAAATGACAACCGTGTTTCTTGAACATAAAACTCTCACAACTTCCATGGAGATTCTCCATGGATGGAAAATGATGCAAAGAAAACAAATGGTAATCGTCCAATGATGGGATTAACTTGAAACTTACATTGCAACAAAACTTTAACTCCCAAGAGACTCGTTGTTTTTTAAGGTCTTGTTTGAGTAAACATTAAAAGGAAATAGGAACTAAGGGATTTTAACGCCAAGAACCTAATCTAAATTTTAATCTAGGGTTTAAAAATTTATCGAGAAGATCCGATGTGGATGGCCCTAGCAAAACATAGGAGTTTTAAGTATATAATCTGTCTTATATGTTTGGTAAAAGGCCGGCACATGTGTTTACATGTGGGATACAACGGGAGATGGTTCTTTTCGGCTAGGACAGAGAACCGTTGGTCTATATATGTTGAGCTTGGGTTCATTCAATGCCCTAGAATTGGGATTGGATGGGAGTGAGTCTCAGCCGGGTGATAGGGACCTGCAGATGCATCTGGAAATCGGCGTAGTCCGGGTAAGCCTGATGCCGACGGGAAAAGGAGGAAGGAAATGGATCCTTGAGGGATCATATAAAGAAGAAGTAAATGGATCCTGGGGGATGGATCGGATTAAGGAAGACGAAAGCGATCCTAAGATGGATCAGATAAGGAAGGGAGATGTGATTAATTAAGGAACACTTGTTTTCAAATTGTTTGGTAAAAATGAACCTTGGAAAGGCTAAGAACCTAAATGGGCTATCCTGTATTTGTCCACATCAGCCGGACAGTGCTCTGCTTCTCAAACATTTTTCTAAACGAAACCTAAATTAAATTATTTTAAAGCTTTTCCCAAACAAGAAAAAAATAATAAATGGAAATTATGTGAAGGTGCTGCCTCAACACGTGGTAGAGGAGACATGATATCCGAATCTTGGGACGAGGATCGTGATATGCGTAGAGAAGTATATGTGATTGCTTGAAAAGTAACTAGATATCTTTAATATTACTAAAGGAAAAAGAAATTAAAACATTATAAAAGGAAAAAAGGTGGGAACAACTTGGTAAATTCACATTTGCAAGGGTATGCAATAGTTTGCATGCTACTTTCAATTGTTTGAAATGTTTCCTCTGATTGACTTGTTTGGAATAGTGTTCTCCTAGTATTGTAGTACTACCTTGGGATTGTGCATTTACTGAATGGTTCCGGAGAGATAATTTGTTGGCCAGAAAGTTGAACCCAATTTTATGTTGTCCAGTAAGTTGAGTCAAGCCCGGGGAAAGGGAATCCGATCTACGGAGTGGGAGTCAAACTTGGGAACAAGGGATACATGTAGCCAATACTAACACTCATCTTAGGGGAAAGTACCAATGGCTATGCTCGCTCTTAACCGGGGAAATAACATTGGTGACCATGAACCAAGGGTGAATTAGTGAACTCCTGCCAGTTGACCCTGGAAAGTTGAGTTCAAATTTAGTCTGATGATTTTGATTGGAAAGTTGAACCAATGAGGAAAGGTGTTTCTGGGTTAAGGGACCCATATGAGAAAAGTGACGGTTATCACCCCCTTGAGTTGGTATCAAAGAGCAGGAGGAGTCCTAGAGGGATGTCAATAATTGCGGTGTAGTTGTGAGAAGACATTGCAGCCGATGGTACATGGCATGGTCCTCACAAGTGGTATTAGAGCGTGGTTCTATCCTTGGACAGATAAAGAGCTGAGAAGAATCTTGTAGAAAGAGTGAGGTATTGAGAAGTACGTTCTCAAAGTGCATGAAATTTTTGGTGATGGGGACATCGCTAGAAGATGAAGTCCTCAGAATTGTGGGAGAGCAAATGGAAGTCACTACTCTGGAAGAAAAGAGACCATGCTAGAACACTTTGTCCACGTCATTTTTTTGGAAGGGCCATCAGAGCTCAACAAATGTGGGAGACTCAATGTGATGTAACTAGAATAACTCTTTGGGGTCATGATCATGTTCTAAATAATTTGTGATTGATTGTGGTAAAAGAAAAATTTGGGATTAGGTCCCAAACGCTATATATTCTTACCTTTATCAAAAAGGGAATACAGAAGAAGAAGGATAGACTTACAAATAGTCCATACCTTCCATTGCATGGTCATAGTAGCAAGAGTCACAAGCTGGGCACATGTTGGTTCTTTCTTCCATTGGAATGACCTGGCCAAAAATGGCTTCAACAATCTCTCTGGTATGAGGAGAGAATACAAAGGGACCCCTATGCGGAAAACCAAAATCTAGATACAAGTATATCTTAGAAGAAGGGATAAATTGTGTCAACAAGAATAACCTTACAAGAAGCCACAATTGAGTGCTCTTATTACACAATAAAAAATGGGGACCAAGGCCCAAAGCTTCAGCAACCCTAAACAGTCAAACATTATTACGAAAGTGCTCTTGACCCTAGAGAGTCACCCTTATGCTATTTTTCCAAAGCCTCCATATAGTCTGATCGACCAAAGAACTTTGCTCTGAAAAGAGTTGATGTTTGTAACTCTCTAAGCATCTATTTTTGACAGCTTCGCTTGCATTTTGCAAATGCAAAATGCTTAAGGATAAGACCAAATCTTGTTGCCAGGATGCCATCAGACAAGGAAGTAAGGAAAGGATAGGGACTGCAAAGAGATGAAGTTTACAAATAAGTTAAAGATTGTTTAAAGAGAGAGTCGGTATGGTGTAACTTACATAGAATGATGGCT
This sequence comes from Adiantum capillus-veneris, assembly GCF_014529385.1. Taxonomy (NCBI): domain Eukaryota; kingdom Viridiplantae; phylum Streptophyta; class Polypodiopsida; order Polypodiales; family Pteridaceae; genus Adiantum; species Adiantum capillus-veneris. Next base: position 144,781,078 of record NC_140951.1, read on the forward strand.
TATTGATGAAGCCAAACCAAATCCAAATACTTTATATCAAACAAAAGTAGCTCGTGGGAGAAGCTTAATTGCCTTTATTTACTATCACGAGCTGAGGACAGCTCTTTCTTTTTTTGGGGGAGTTTGTAAGGGCCTCCTTCTAGCTCTTACTTGTGACCAACACCTTGAAGTCATTGACTAGAAGAAAAAGAAAAAGAAAAAAAAAGAAGTGATAATAATAGTAATAAATATTTGGATAAAATTCTGGCCAAATCCAAGCCCCAAAGATTACCCCGAAACATTTACGGTTTATGCCATGGGGACATGGACTTAACCAATGCATAAGAAATAAGCTTTTTTTTCTTTCAAAAAAATAATAGTAAAGGAAAAAGAAAGAGGATAAATAGAAGATAATCCCCTTTGGGAGTGGGTGATACTAGTGAGTAGCCAAAGGTCTGGGTACTCTCTTGGGCCTATGCTCAATGAATTTGGAGCTCAAAAATCCTATCAAAAGGCTCTTTTTTCTCATGCCTGGTGCATAAGATCTCGGATCTAGTGAGATTTAGGCGTCCAAATGAAATTTGGTTGGTATCATTGGATATCCCTAGTCAACGAGCACCTAGTGGCATAGTCAAACTAGAACTTTGGGCATGGTGGAAACAACCGCAGTCACTGCCACTTTTGGATTTTTGCACATGTGAGGGTTGCTTTAGCTTCCCTATCACTTGTAGGTTCTTTTGGGCCTATGTGAACCTCAAACTAATGGTTTTCCTGCAAGGAATGATCAATTTTGCTATGACAGACCTAGTCAAAGATGATCACACTTACCTAACCTGCAAAATTCAAGTCATATGACAATAAAAAACCTCGCAAGCATTGTAAACCAAGTCTTGTGCAAGTGTACAACCAAAAATTCTTGATTTCCCCACTCTGATTTACTCAATAGAGCACAAACCTATGTTCTTGGACGCTTTTTAGCATTAAAATTCAAAACATAGCAACATGGTCAATATTTGGCAACCAAGTCAGCACATGTCAACCTATCTAGTGCTAGTGCAAGTGTATGAGCAAGAATGTTCAATTTTAGCACCTCAAATGATCACTTATACGTCCATATATGCTTTAGGTCAACTCTGAATCTAAAAAACCGCAATGCAAAACCACATTGACAAATCAAGCACTCAAATGCAATCTTTTGTGTTGCGAGTACACCAAAACAATATCCTAAATTAAGACTACTAAAAATAAAACATAAGCAAAATCTACACTAAAACTAAAAGAAATACCCAAAAATGGATGACATAGGTGGGTGGTGACTTAGTCTACTCCACTCACTCTCTAATCACCAAATCTAACCTAACTATGCTAAACCACAAAAATTCAAGCTTGGACTCGATGTCAAGCACCAAAACCAACAACCAAAGTCGTCTAACCTAACTAGAAAGTCTAGAAACTCATTGGGCTCCTAAACTAACCAAAGAGAAAGTAGTAAGCCTCCGTGCCTCTCTGTCTAGAGTAAAGTATGAACAACAAATGGAGCTATAACACACGAACAATGGGTAAACCTCACTCCAACCTCCTCCGCTAGTGTAAGTTCTACATCCCCGGAAACGGCACCAATGTTGGCGCCACATCGGACGAAGTAGCCTGGCGAGAACTCAAACCAACATAATATGTCAATCCAAGGGCATAGCTAACCCAACTAGTGCATGGAAACGTCGAATGCAATTCCCTAAGGCGCAATGCACTGAGGAGAGAGGTGTCACACTATCTATACAAAGTAGATCTAGCAAACAACAAGAAACCTGCATGTGAGCTAATCGGAACTCCCTACGGCCATAGAGGACTCAAACGGACTCCAAACTTTATGAAACTTGATATGCTAGCTAATAGGACCAAGGAAACCCAAATATGTGACTAAAACTCAATTTTAAGAATCTGGCTAGGATGAGGTACTGCGATCGTTGCCATTGTCCACCTACACCAAAAATGACGAATGAGGGGTCCTATGGATCCTCTCTGGTCCTAGCTACCTTTGTCCAAGCTTAGAAACAAGTTTAAACCCCTAATTACCTCTGAAAATCAAGATTTGTACACGGCCATACCCGTACAAGGAGATGTGAGCATGCAAGCGTAGGCAGATATCGCATGTACGCTCCCTAGTTTACAGTAATTGATCCCTTTAATAATTACATCCTTTGGCTTATGTACCTAGGGCTTTAAAATTAGGTATTTGGGCCAAAAAGAGGTGATTATTACAACATTGGGTGCACCAAGATCTCTAGCCTCCTTTCTCATTACAGGGCTTTCCTGGGATTCATAAACAAGATCAGTTGTTCTCGTAAAATATGTGAATTTGAGCTAACTTTCAGGAAAAAATTGAAGAATAAATAATATGCCTTCATTGACCAGTCAGGTTTGACATGTGTTGTTCATCTGCTTCAACACCTTAACACGGTGAAAAAGATTGCTTCTTTGAGTTTTTGCAGATTCTATTGTTTTGATGGTCGTTGAACCTCGTAGATTAAGAAAAAAGGTGTAATTGTTTTTCACCGTTTTTGTAGAAATTGTCATCTTGCAGGTCAATTTCTAGAGAATATGGACATAATGTGACATTTTTTTGTCACACAATTGTCAAAAAGCACAACGAGGCACACAATTTCATGTGAGACAGGCCTGGGCAAATTTGTAGCCCGTTGGGAGCTATGAGCTGCCAAAATTGGGCCAATTTTTAGGACTTTAAAAAAAAGTTTCATAATTTTCTAATATTCACACGTTTTGGATATTTTTGTGCCATTTTTATGATCATGTGTAGGACGTCCCGTTTCAACCTTATTTTTGGCTCGCTTTTCGAAAAGACTCGAGTTGACTATGAAAATAGCTACTTTTCGACTAGCTATTCTAGAGACGGCCTCCATCATTGCAAGAAGGCTAGATGATTGTGATTGTGATTGTGATTGAGTGTGCGATCATGATTGTGTTTACGAGTGAGACGTGATTGTGATTGAGAGTGAGACGCAATTGAGATTGAAATAGCTTGGGGGTGGTCAATAGGTTATGATCAAGCTAATCTCAACCCTGTAATCATCTTACATCAATAACAGATTCTCTTTTTTGTCCTGTCTATTCTACATACTCTGTCTATTTTCTATTTATCAATCTATTTTGCTCTCTGTATCAAGTCACAAGTGGTATCAGAGCTACTTTTTATTCTCGATATGGGCACTATGAGTTTACTTTTTTGGCTTTTGGTTTGACAAATACACCTATAACATTCATGTGTTTGATGACAATATATTTCATCCATATCTTGATGATTTTATCTTGGTGTTTTTGGATTATATTTTTGTTTATTGAAAGAATGAAAAAGAACATGAAATGCATTTAAGAAAAGCCCTTGAAGTGTTGCCTGAACTTCAATTGTATGCCAAAATGAGTAAGTGTTTCTTTGCTAAGGAAAATATTGTGTATTTGGGAAGGGTAATCTCCAAAGAAGTTATACATATTGACCCCAAAAAGGTTAGGGAAATCGTAGGTTGGCCAATACCAAAAACGGTGAGAGATGTGAGGAGTTTCATGGGGTTGGCATAATATGAGAGAGTGCATATTAAGAATTTTTGCAATATTGCGAGTCTTCTAACTAAATTAACCAAGAAAACAAAGAGTTTTGGATATTCTGAAGCATGTAAAATTGCATTTCAAACATTGAAAGAAAAAGTGGTTGAAAATTGCATTTTAAACATTCCAAAATTCAAAAAACCGTTCGTGGTAACATGTGATGCAAGCGGAGAACAAATGGGATGTGTTTTATGTCAAGAAGGAAGAGTTTTTGAATATGAATCTAGAAAGTTGAGAAGGCATGAAGTGAATTATCATGTGCATGATTTGGAATTGGGAGCTGTTGTGCATGCTCTAAAACATTAGCGTCATGTGTTGCTTGCTGTGAAACTTGAATTAAGAAGTGATCATCATAGGCTAAAATACATTTTCACTTAGCCATTACTCAACAATAGACAAAAACGTTGGCTTCAACTATTGTGTGACTATGATTTTGATCTTAAATATTTGGCTGAAAAAGAGAACAAAGTCTTCAATGCATTGAGTCAAAGGCCTATGTGTAACCTGCTTTCTATTGTGCGCAATGATTTGATTGATCAAATTTGCAATGAAGTGAGTAATGCTCCTTTCTATTCTGACATTATATCTTTTCTGAATTCTCATGTGGGAGAGATATTTGAGGGAAAGTTTCATTTGTATAAGGGTAGTTTGTATTGTCATGATCGCTTGTGTGTGTTTGCAAATTCCTCTTTAAAACATCAAATTTTGTAAGAAAGTCATAACACTTAATTTGCAAGACACCCTGGTTTTAATAAGACATACTCTAAAGTAAAGAGCTCATTTTTTTGGCCAAGCATGCGTGTTGATATCTTGTTGCCTGGTGAGTTAAAACCTCTAAATGTCCTTGGTAAAAAAAAAAGGGAATCCATATCAATGGACTTCATCACTACATTACCTACAAATAAAGGGAATTTGACACTATCTTTGTTGTGGTTGATAGATTAACAAAAATGGCACATTTCTTTCCAATGAAAAAAACTGATACTGCTTTGCATGTTGCTAAATTTTTTATGAAAGAATTTTTTTGATTGCATCGTATGCCAAAAAGCATAGTGTTTGACCATGACTCAAAATTCACCTCCAACTGTTGTAAAGCTACATTTCAATCCATAGGAGAAGAACTTAGAATGAGCACTGCATTTCACCCTCAAACGGATGGTAAATTGAGTGTTGGAAGACATGCTTAGGATGTATGTGAGCGAGAGATAGACAATTGGGGTAGACTACTTGCCTTTAGTTGAGTTTGCTTATAATAAATATTGGCATGCATGTATTCAAATGACACCTTTTGAGGCAATGTATGGCTACAATTGTTCGACCCCTCTAAACTTTTCGGATCCCGAGAACAAGGTAGAAGTCTCTAAACACATGCTTCAGAGAATGGACCTAAAACTTTCCAAGATTAGGCGTCATATTAAAGAAGCCTAGAAGAAGCAAACAGTGTATTATGATAAGCATAGTAGACCGTTGTCCTTTGAGTTAGAAGATATGGTTATCATGAAGGTCATTCCTAAACGTACAAACCTAATTCTTGGTAAGGATAGGCGATTGTCTCCTAGATTTGCTGGGCCTTTCAAAGATTTGAATAAAATTGGTTCACTTGCTTATAAAATTGAATTGCTTGTGCATGTAGAAGTACATCCGATTTTCCATGTAAGTTTGTTGAAAAGGTATGTGTCTAACCCTCGACATATTCTGCAGGAGAACTGTAATCTTTGTGATGATGGGTCATTACGGATAGAGCCAAAAACCATTTTAGATCATAGAGTTAGGTAGCTTAGAAGTAGGACCCTTGTTGAAGTTTTGGCTTAATGGGATATGTATCTTATACAAGATGCCTCGTGGGTTGATTTAGATGTTTTGCCTGAAGCTGATTAGGGGAATTAGACAAGGATATGAGACCTTTTTCATTTTTGCAAATAAAAATAAAGGAAAAAAATTAGAATGAACTTCTACACTATGGACAAACTTTAAAACGACCAAAAATTACGTACAAACAAATATTCCTTTAAAAAATGAGAAAATAAGTCCTATCAATTTTTGTTAATTTTTAGCTACATACCTAATTTTTGAGCTATTAAAAAATATATATATTTTTTAAAGAAAGTAAGTTGAGTTTCATTTCCTTTAGGATATTGGGAAGGGCAATGGTAAGGTTATGCTGCCCGATTTTTCACTTTTTTGTAAAGTTTTGGTTCATTTTAGAATTCTTAAGATATAGAATTTTTCATAAATTATTCATATGATCATAAAAAATAAAACCCTTGTAACCAAAGGTGTATCATGACCTTAATGTTTTTTTTATACATTTTGCAAAATTTTGTAAACCTTATTTATTATTGATTTTGTCCCTTTTTAGCTAAAATAGTGCTAAAATTAGGTCAAAAAATAGAAAAATAACTCAAAAACATACAAAAAATTTATATCTAGTAATTTTTTATTATAATAAGTAGAGATAAATAGGATAAGCTTGCAGATTTCCTGGATTTGGCTTCACCCAACCTTGCTTTGACTCTCACACCCCCTGTAAGAGAAGAAAGGCTCAAGAAAGGTATGCGTTGTTTTGGATCTATGTGAGAGTGAAAGTGTGTGTGTGAGAGGCTAACAAATTGTCTGTTTGTTGTTGTTTTGTAGGTTTTGCTTCAATTTTAAAGGCCTTTTGTGCTTGCATTATTCAAATGTGAGTGCTCTTTTTTTTTTTTTTTTTTGCTTACATACACACACGTACACATAATCGCACTCACACATATGCACATTAACAAAACAAACACACACACACACACACACACACACACACACACACACACACACACATACATATATATTTACACATAAATACACAAAGTATGCATAGAAACACATATTTACACAAAATTTGTTAAACTTAATAAAGAAATTTTGGATTAAATTTAATTTGACAAAAAAGTGTCTTGAACAAAGTATTTGAAATTTTTAAATCAATATTTAGTTTAAAAAAGAAAAACTATTGATTTGATTATGGTTAAATTGTTTTATGTTACTAGAAAAATTATTGATTTATTTATGTTTTAATTTATTTAGTTACTTAGTCTCATTTTAAGTTTAAATCCGATTGATGCTAGCCGTTAATGATAGTGTCAAGATGATTTAATTTAGGTTAGAGATAGATTTTAATTTTTAGTTTGAGTGTTAGTAATCCGCTTAGAACTTGTCGCTTAAGATAAGTTACTTATTTCAATCGGCTTAGAACTTGATGCTTAACGCTTTGCATATGGCTTACTTAACTAGTTACTTATTGATGGTTAGAAAAAATAGCATTAGTTACTAGTTGTGCTTGATGCTTTGAATATCGCTTACTAATCACTTATTCATAGTCTGAAAAAATTATATGCAAAGCACAAACAATAAGATGGAAAGCCGTTCTTCATGTCTGTATACATTTTTTCTCTTAAAAACACAAATGAACTTTAGAAATGGCTTGCTTTTTTGTCATTTGTGCTAACAAGAACGCCCAAACCATCAATAAGGAAATGGGCAAGCTGTATGCAAAGTAGCAAGCGGATATGGAAAGCCGTGTGAAAAACGGCAAGCAAAAATTATACGTGCACAAGCCATTTTTTAAGTCCGTTTGCGTTTTTTAGAAAAAATACAAATGGACTTTAGAAACGGTTCGTGCACTTGCCATTGTGCTTCGTGCTTTGTATATGGCTTCCCACTTGCTTATTATTGGTTTGGGCAAGCTGTAAGCATTTTTGTTAGCACAAACGGCAAGAGAGAAAGTCGTTGCCGGAGTTTGTTTGCATTTTTTCTTAAAAATACAAACAGACTTCAAAAATGGCTTGCCCTCTTGCCATTTGTACTTGGAGCTTTTCACATGGCTTGCTCAAACCATCAATATGCACAAGGGCAAGTAGTGTGCAAAGTAGCAAGCAGAAATGGCAAGTGCGCAAGCCAATTCTAAAGTTCGATTGCATTTTTAAGAGAAATAACACAAACGGACTTCAGAAACGCTTTGCACACTTGCCATTTTTGCTTGCCACTTTGTATATGGTTTGCCTACTTCTCTACTGTTGGGTTGGGAAAGTTGTATGCATTTTTGTTTAGCACAAATGAAAAGAGAGCTAGTGGTGTGCAAAGTGGCAAGCAAAAATGGCAAGTGCGCTGTGAGAATGCGTGTCTCCCTAGGTTTGACCGAGAAAGCACCAGGATTCTAGCTATACATGAAAAATCAATTTAAGCTCAAACTAAGTAACATGAGTGCAGTTAGGGGTGATTTTAGTGTTAATAAGTGTGTATACTGAAGATTAGGAATAAGTTGCAAAAGGTAGCTGAGAATTAGAACCAAATTTATGGGTAATAGCTTAGAGCTAGCTACTTAGGGTTAGCAACTTTTGGTTTGGCCACTAATAGATAGCCGTGTTTGAACTCTTAGGGCTAGCGGCTTAGGAATAATAGCCCAGGGTTAGTGGCTTTTGGTTTGTCCACTAATAGATGGTTGTATTTGGTCGTTAGGAGTTGGTTGTGTAAAGCCGCTTAGGTTTGATCGCACTAAATTGGGTTATGACAGTATTTGGCCATTTCAGTCTGCATAGGGTTAGTTGCCTAGGGCTAGTGGCTTAGGGTTAGCCGCTTTTGGTTTGGCTACTAATAGATGGCGTGTATGGTCGTTAGGAGTTGGTCGTGTAAATCTGCTTAGGTTTGGCCGCTCTAAATCAGGTTACGTCAGCATTTGGCCATTTCAATTTGCTTAGGACTAGCGGCTTAGGGTTAGTAGATTTTGGTTTGATCACTAATAGATGGCTGTGTTTGGTTGTTAGGAGTTGACCGTATAAAGCTGCTTAGGTTTGGCAGCTCTAAATCGGGTTAGGGTAGCATTTAGCCATTTTAGTTTGCTTAGGGCTAGTTACCTAAGGCCAGTGGCTTAGGGTTAGTAGCTTTTGGCTTGGCCACTAATAGATGGCCGCATTTAGTTGTTAGGAATTGGCTCTGTAGCTGCTTAGGTTTGATTGCGCTAAATTGGGTTACGATAGTATTTGGCCATTTTAGTCTGCATAGGGTTAGTTGCCTAGGGCTAGTTGCCTAGGGCTAGTGGGTTAGCGTTAGCGGATTTTGGTTTGGCTGGTAATAAATGGCATGTTTGGTTATTAAGAGTTGGCCGTCTAAATACGCTTAGCTTTGGCCACTCTAAATCGGGTTACGACAGCATTTGGCCATTTCAATCTACTTAGGACTAGTTGCCTAGGTCTAGCGGCTTAAGGTTAGTAGCTTTTGGTTTGATCACTAATAGATGGCTATGTTTGGTTGTTGGGAGTTGACCGTATAAATCCGCTTAGGTTTGGCCGCTCTAAATCGGGTTAGGGTAGCATTTGGCCATTTCAATTTGCTTAGGGCTAGCTACCTAAGGCTAGTGTCTTAGGGTTAGCAGTTTTTGGTTTGGCCGCTAATAGATGGCCGCATGTAGTCGTTAGGAGTTGGCCATGTAAAGCCGCTTAGGTTTGGCCGCTATAAATCAAATACCGTATTAGGTATATCTGTAAAAATCAATACAATAAAAGATATTGTTTACAGAATTGACTATTATAGTAACAATAAAAGCTCCACATAATCTACTCCAAATTGGATGCCATGTCCAAAATTTGATTCAAGCGTAGCTGACGTGCACGAGCAAGGCCAGCTTTAGCTTTTAGAGCATGTCTTTCTGGAATCTTCATTCTTGAAAATGGTCCTTCTTTGTTGGGTCTCCATGACCAAACAATTGCATCTATAGATTCACACACTTGTTGGTGCTCATAGTTGACAACTCATCAAAAACCCTTTTAGCAATTAGTGTAAGCTTGGGTATCTATCATCCCACTCTTTCTTGCACAAGGTGCCCAATATTGAATCAAAAGTTTTTTGTAGTTTGGTGATACAGGCTTGTTATCAATGTTTGATAAAGCCAATGCAAGCCAAACTAGATAGATTTCCATGTCACTTAGAACTAGCATAACAAAGTCACCTTGGTGCACATCAGACATAGGGTCAAACTCTTCCCTTCATCTATCTCATTGAGGACCACAAAAAATGATCATTCAACTCTTCAAGGCCTAGGAATCTTTTTTCTCCTTGTTGTAGGTTCATTGTAGTGCATTGTTGGTGACGAGATTCTCAAGTTTTTGGTCAAAAATGTTTGTACAAGACTCCCTCTAATATGATTGCTCTTCCAAGCTCATCAATTACCTTAGTCCAATAATATATCACGGGACTATAATACCGTGGCACACTTGAAACATTTCCTAATTTTGCCAAAACTTATATAACTCTTAAGCCTTGAAATCACTTCTTCATGGGCCTTGACATACTTTGCCATTGGTACCAAAGGTGGATCTCCATGTGGTAACATTATATTGCCGTCTATGTCTATTTTCCAAAGGCGAATACTTCCACTCTAGTTTGATACACCTACATGTTCTTTATATTGCATCATTGGTGTCTCATCTTGTATAAAAACCTAAACTCAAGTGGTTTGGAATGGCCAACAAGTATGTCTTGTCCATCACAAAGATAGCCATCACAATATTGCTTGAAATCAGGGATCTTTGTGAGCAAAAATGGAGCTAGAGATGAAGATGAGCTATTCTTTAGTGTATCCATCAAATGTGGCAAATTATATGTCCGTGTAACTCTCAACTTCTCTAAAACCTTACTGAACATGGCATCTATGCCCAACCATCAAAAATCCTAGCTGGATAGTTTTGAAAACGCCCCTTGCAACAAGCATTGACAAATAGACAAATAAGTATCAATTTTTGTTTTCCCCAGAACAATTATCTAGTTGTAGTAACAAGTGCTCAGGAAACTTGTGAAATGATAAACTTGGTCCCTCTTTTTTAGTTTCTAATGGTTGTACAATGGGCCATTTTCCATCACTCAAGTTGTGGTAGTCCAAAGCATCCCTTGAGTTCAAATCATGTAGTAGTGAGATATTTCTCCTTGGTAGTCCATTTGTTTGCTAGATCACCAAGAGGATTCTTATCTATCCTCTCTAGGTTATGTAAAAAATTAGCAATTGAGCCAATTGTAAGATTTGGATTAGCTGCCCACAAACCATTCAAGACAAAGTGACCATAATGACCTTCTCCATGTCCATGAGTGATCATACCTATCAATGCCACTTGCAAATTGTATCCTAAATCCACACCCTTAGGAACAATGCGTAATCTAGGAATTGGAGTCTTCTTTTGATCCATTTTATCATGAATTATGCATACATACATTTGTGGTTGATTTTCGGAATATGTGCACCATGTTTAATATAGGCTCCTGCAACTCTTTTGTTGTGCCATGTGAACTTCTCTCTCTCTCTCTCTCTCTCTCTCTCTCTCTCTCTCTCTCTCTCAAGTGAAGAGCTGTTATCTTCTCAGAGTTGTTATCTACAAACTCAATTAGCAGTGCTCTTGCTAAAATAGTATGTTGAAGTCCTCTTCTCAATGTGGTGGAGAGGGTGTGTTTGGAGGTGAGTTTTGAAAGAACATTTTAAGGTGTAAGCTCCTTACTAATGCATCATGGGCTTGGACAATGTACATGGGAGGAGGGTTTGGAGGTGGGGGGATGTATTTTAATCCTAAGTTTAAGCATTTTCTTTCCATTGTAGAGAGGGGATAGGACAAGAAATTATGAACAAAATTATTGGTTAGGTTAGTGACAAGAGAGTGAGAGGGAAGCTTACCAAAAAGCATGAGCTTGTAAGCGTGTGGGTTGGTGAGGGGAAGCCTAAACTTGTGTCTTCTTATTTTTCCAAAGCCATCTCGAGTTTGAGGTGCCGCTACTATGGAATCGGGTGGGGTTGATGGTGATGACGAGAGGGGAAGTCCGGTCCAAAGGTTTGGGAGGAGGGGGGAACTTTCTAAAAAGAAAGGGGACCAAAGAGATTGGATGCAAGGGCCCTAATCCCTCCTCCCTCTTCCTTTTCTTGACTCCATCCTGTTGCATTTGTGTTTGTTTTGGTTAGGGGGTTTTGTTAGTTTATTGTAGAGGAAAGGTTTGGAATTTGAAGAGGGTGGGATTTTTGGTGAAAAGAGGTTATGGATGCGATTAAGGGGGTTTGCTAGGCTTTGGAAGCTTTATTGTACGTTTGGGTCGAGGAAACATGAGAGATTCTTGGTGGAAAAAAGGGATTTTTGGGAGGGTGAAGGTGTTTGGGTGGAGGAAACATGAAAGATTCTTGGTGGAAAAAAGGGATCTTTGGGAGGGTGAAGGTGTTTATGCGGAAAGATGGGATGGGGGCTAGTGGTAAGGTGGGGGTTAGTGGTGTTTGGGTATGATCTTTTTTATGGGAGAGGTTTTGGGGGAGAGGGAGGGATTTCATTTGCTTAAGGAACTCAAGCTATACGAGATCCTTGATGGTTTTTTCCTTTGGGAGGGTGGTAACTTCTTCCTTCAAGGTAGAGATAGAGCACTTCCTAGCCTTTATTGCTTCATCTTCCTTGGTGGAGGCTGAATGAGAGTCTACTATGAGAGATTGCATTTGGGAGAGGAAAAATTGGAGGGAGGATTCCTTCCATTTCAATAAGTGTTGTTGCCAATTTCAAGAGGCTAAAAGGGGTAAGGTAATAGGGGTGACTTGTTGACAAGATTGGTGAGGCTGTCTTCTGTCTCAAGGTGGTATCTTTCCACTTTTGCTTGAAGGTTTTGAACAAGAAGCATTTAGGCTTGGGTAAGGGCTAAGGTGCAATCTAATTAGTATTGAATTGTAATTGAATTGTAAGGGCGGTGAATTTGGCATTGAGTAGGGCTTGGGCTTGGGTATCTTCCAATTGTATGCGGAGTGGCTTCACATTTAGGCTATTAGGGTTTGCATTGTTTTTGTATAGTTCTTCCAAGTGGGTGGAGTAGTCAAAGGCTTTGTTTAGATTTTTGTGTAGTTTCAAGAATTCGACAAGGGAGAGATTGATGATTTCATCAAACTCCTTGAGTTTATTGGGGGAGTGGAGGAGGGCCTTGGATGAAGAGGCTTTGGATGAAGAGGCTTTGGATGTAGGGGCCTTCGATGTAGGTTTGATGGTGGAAAGGGTGATACAGAGGTTTGATGGGATCTTCTTGGAAAGAGTAGGGTTAGGCAAGGTGAGCTCCTTGTCAGGATTGTGGTCGAGGTGGATGGGTGAGTCTTCAACTCGAAGCTCCCCTTGGTGAGGGTTTGGCAAGAAGTCGAAGGATTCTTTGGAGAGGGGATCGAGTTCCTTGGTGATAGTATTGAAGGGGTCAAGTGTGAGGCTATCTCGTGTGAGGGATTTATCCATATAGAGGTTTTTGTTGTTGTTGATGGTTAGGTCTTTGGGTGGAGTAGAGGGGTTGTTGAAGTTGGTGGTTTCCTTAGGTGGTGAAAGATCCATACTGACTGTGTAGGTCAGAAGGTTTGTTGTTAATATAGAAAAAATGGGGGAGTTGTGGTCACGGACTGTGGGAACTGCCGTTAACATGGTGGTGGCTAAGATTAATTGGTGAAATCACAAGGGCACACCGGGCAAAGATATGAGGAGCAGTTGCTAGGTGTTGATGACAAGGAACTATTATCAATGTTCCATGGCAACGGTTAGGGGAGGTTGAAGGTATGCTATTGTGGATAGCAAGGATGATGAAGCGTCGGATAGAGAAGCGTTACTGAGCTACTGTAACAAGTATTGAAAAATGGATGTAAGAATGATGTAAGAATGAAGTGGTTGCAGACCAAATGGTGGATAGTGGACCATGCCTACTATGTTAGAGTGTAGCTTAGACAAGTGGTGGACTTAGTTTGAATGACCGATGCCAGACTACTGTAGGAACTTGCTTCCTAATGTGAAAGGAGCCTATGAAAACAAGGTTGAAGAAGTGGTGGATCTTGAAGCCAATACCCCCTTGCTATAATAGAGCATAGCTTGAAGAAGTGGTGGACCTAGTTTTAGTGGCCAATGTCCATTGCAAACTACTTGATGAGCTTTCTTCTCTACATAATTGAATAGGGCTTGGTTGGATAGGTAGAGGAACTCTATTCCCAATCCTCCATCCTATACATGTTAGAATGATAATAGGTTACATAAGTAAAGGAACTCTATTCTCAATCCTCCATACTATACATGTTAAAATGATAATAGGCCGGACAAGTGAAAGACATAGTATTAATGGCTAAGGCCTTCCTTGGAGGAGTGGAGACATGGTGAATACGTGGTGGATCTTCACACCAAAACCCTCTTGCTACAACAAATCGGTTGGACAAGTGGAGATCTTGTAGCCATTACTCAGAGATTGGACTCTATTTTTATGGAGAATAATTTTGGGGAGTGTCGAATTCTCAAATTATGCACGTTCAAACCACACCATTCCATTGAATCTATATTGAATGGCTCCATTTTTCAACTATATTGAGCTTAATGGTGGTATTTTCCAATGATGAGTTTTTTTTTAAATATGCATGTAATAAATGTTGAAAAGTGGTTTTTAGACCATTATAAACACATGGGAGAATTATAGTTTTTATATATTTTTACACTCTCTCTATACCTCTTTCAGAGCACCTTTTGTGGGCAAATTTTGAGCACATTAATGAAAGAATTAGACAAAGTTTTATATGAACTAAATGTAGTCAATCCAATGTAGAACAACTTTGTCTATTTGAGCACCTTGAGATTTTTTTGTTTCGAGCTCCGTTTGAGGCTATTAAGTTTAGTGAAAGTAAGAAAAAGCTTGTATTTTCTTCTCTCTCTAGGCTTTTGAAACTTGCCGGCTAATTTATGAAAAAGCTAAATCAAAACTCAAAAAGTTTGATCTCACAATGATTATAGATATTTTTAAGATGAACGTTTTATGTACTCACAAGCCTCTTCAAATTCTCACTAAATTTTGAGTTATTAGCTCTAGAAAAGGGCCGTTTTCCATGCCTTCAAAAAAAACATATACTTTCTAATTTTATAAAGCATTGTTATTTGCTTACATGGCATTCCATGACTTTCACCCTATCACACACAGAAAGGGCGTCTGCACAAAAAACATAGAGAAATACACACAGCAAAGGGGTCGCCATCGCACACAGAACGTAGGTCGCCGTCACACACAACACATAGAACACATGTCACCATCGCCCACAACACACAGAACATAGGTCGTCGATGCCATCACAGACAAAAGGGATACAAGAGAGGTGATAGACATCACAGACAACACGCCACAGGGTTCACCATTGTAGACAACTCTGATACAGACTCTCCATCTTGCTCTCAGGTCCATCTCACTCTCTCTCTCTCTCTCTCTCTCTCTCTCTCTCTACCCCTCCTTGTTTCCATGTGTAATCAAAGGTTCTCTATCATTCTTTTTCTATAGAGAGATACACAATTTAGGGTTTGAGATTTCTATTGTTATTTCCATCCCATCTCACGTGCACACACTCACGCACACACAAAGTTGGACTGTTGTCTCCCTCTCTCTCTTTTTGCACATACGTAGATACACAAGGTTTGAATGTTGTCTCTCTCAGATACACTGTTACATTTAATAAAAAAGATATACAGATAGTATATAGATACCATACTTGAATGTACAAGTGGAATTACTTCTATCAATCTGTTATGCTTGATTTTTGCTGCAAATGGTGGATCCTTGCTAATTTGCCTCTCCTCTAATTTGTTTGTAACTTTTGTTTCTCAGCAAAAGTAATATAGTATGGTGATATGGTAATTGACATAAATGGTTGAAAATCTAAAAAGTAAACAAAGAATACGTGGGCTAAACATGTAGTGGATGTATAATGTTAGGATTTCTCTTGGTATTATTGGTTGGACACGTGGTGGACTTTATTTGAATTTAAGTGCAAGAAATGTGATTCAAGATGGGCCAATTTGAATTTAAGCGGGAACGTTAGATTCTAGGTGGGATATTTTGAATTTACGTAGGACAATCACATCTATTATAGTAAACTTGAGTTTGAATTTTGAATTAAGGTGGGATAATTTGAATTTAGGCGGGATAGTGAACTTGACGTTTAATTTGAAATCGAGTCGGATTATTTAAATTTAAGCGATTTAATTTGAATTTAAGCAAGAAATTTTGAATTTAACCAAAATTTAGAGCAGACATTTTTAAATTTCAAACTAAAATTTCTATAACACAATGTAGTGTAGGTTGGACAAGTGGTGGACCTCTAAGCCAAACCATCCATGCTACTAGACATAGTAGCTACACTCCATTGATACATGGGCCTTGCAACAAAAAACCGAGTGTACAACATCGCATGGATTTTCCATGTATTAATGGATCCTAATTTGGACAAACGGTAGATTTTTCTTCCATGGAGTTTACTTCTACAATCTTCAATGGAGCTTACATTGGCAACTGATGGCACTTTTTCACTCCATGTTTCTATGGAGCCTGACTTGGACAAGTGATGGAGATTTTCTTCTCTTTATGTTTCAATGGATCTTAGCTTGAACAATCATGTGGAGCTTTGCTTCTCTCCATGTTCCATTGGAGCTTAGCTTGGATAAGTGTTGGATCTTTGCTTCTCTCTATGTTTCACTGAAGCAAAAGTTGGACACATCGTAGACCTTGAAACAAAACCCCCCATGTACCACATATCATGGGTTTTTTGTATTTCAATCAAACCTATCTTGGACAAAAGGTGGAGCTTCCTTTTCTATATGCTTGAATGGAACCTAGCGAGGACAAGCAATGGAGATTTGGTGCTCTAGATCTTTCAATGGATCTAGCTTAGACAAGTGGTGGAGTTTGAAGCCTACATGGAACATATGATGGAGCTTTGCTTCTATCCATGTTCCAATGGAGCTAGCTTGGAAAAGTGGTGGGCCTTCAAACAAAACCTCTCTTGGACAACGTATCATGGGCTATCCAAGTGATGAAAAAAACAACCACTTAAGATACAGTGCTGGACCTTGCACCTAGATACTCTGATGGACAAGTGGTGGCCCTTGTATTATTTCTCCATGCCCATCTTGGAGAAGCGGAAAAACTTTTATCTCTAAGGTTGGGCACGTTGTGGTCTATTAGATTGATCCATACTATCTATAAAGTGTAGGTTGGACAAGTGGTGGTCCTTCAAACAAGAAACCCAACGTGCAACATAGCTTGGGTTTTTCCATCTTTTAATGGAGTTAGGTTTGGACACGTGGTAAAGATTTATTCTTTCCTAGTTATCTTGGCCAAGTGCTGAAGCATGCTTCTCTCCATGCTTCAAGTAAGCATAGATGGGACAGATGGTGGAGCTTTGCCTTTATCCATGTTCCAATAGAGCTACCTTGGATAAGTGGTGGACCTTCAAAAAAAAAAACCCTCATAGACAACATATCATGGGTTATCTACGAGGTGAAAAAAAAACCATGCACGATATAACCTTGCAAGTTGAACAAGTGTTGGACCTTGCACTTAGATACTAGAATAGGCAAGTGGTGGACCTTGTATCTAGATACTAGAATGTACAAGTGGTGGACCTTGTACCTAAATACTAGGATGGACAAGTACTGGACCTTGTATTATTTCTACAAGCCCAACTTGGACAAGCGATACATATGAAATCTCTAAGGCTAAGGCAAGATTGGACAAGTGGTGGACCTTCAAACAAGAAACCCACCGTGCAATATAGCATGGGCTTTCCATCCTTTAATGATTTTTAATACGAATACAAACTGTGAGAGAATGGCCTATCGATCCTTTAGTCTTTCGGAAGCTGAAGCTAGAGGTGTCAGAAAAGTTACCATAGGGATAACTGGCTTGTGGCAGCCAAGCGTTCATAGCGACGTTGCTTTTTTATCCTTCGATGTCGGCTCTTCCTATCATTGAAAAGAAGAATTCGCCAAGTGTTGGATTGTTCACCCACCAATAGGGAACGTGAGTTGGGTTTAGACCGTCGTGAGGCAGGTTAGTTTTACCCTACTGATGAGCGGTGCCGCAATAGTAATTCAACTTAGTACGAGAGGAACCATTGATTCACATAATTGGTCATTGCGCTTGGTTGAAAAGCCAGTGGCGCGAAGCTACCATGTGTAGGATTATGACTGAACGCCTCTAAGTCAGAATCCATGCTAGAAGCAGCGCTCTCTACCTCCCCGGTTGTTACCCGACTTATAGTAGGGGCGCTTGTGCGTCCCCGACAGCATGTGTCGAGAGCCTCCCCCGAGGTGGCGGAAGCGCCGCCTTGGGGGATCTGAATGGCAATTCCAAACGATTGGGAAGATGAATCCTTTGCAGACGACTTAAATATGTGGCCGGGTATTGTAAGTGGCAGAGTACCCTTGCTGCTATGATCCACTGAGATTCATCCCGCCGCCGCACCGATTTGTCCCCTCTCCGCATTGCACCGTGGGGTTCGGCCTTGCCCTTGGCCCATGTGAATTTGGCTAAGTCCTCCCAGCCCCAAAAAAAAAAACACAGAGTCATGGTCCCTCTCCAGATTCATCAATCTGACAGCGTGCCGAGTTGTTCCCTCTACCATTGCACCGTGCGTTTCAACCTTGCTTCTTTTCGATGGGAAAGATTAAGTCCTCGTCCTCGTGGCATGAGTTAGGTCGTGCTCCTAACTCCGATCGAATGTAAGGTTGAAGCTACGCAAACAAAAATTGTCCCTTGCCTCCCAACACACACATAGATACCCCCCCCTCCCCCCGGCGCCCGCGCGCACCACACCCACACACATATGTGTGCATGCATAGATACATATAAGTATGCATGGCTAGACCTCAATAAGTGTGGTGCGGTCATACCAGTGTTAATACACCAGATCCCATCAAAACTCCGCAGTTAAGCACGCTTGGGCCAGAACAGTACTAGGATGGGTGACCTCCCGGGAAGTCCTGGTGCTGCACCCTTCTTTTGCCATGTTGCAAAGTACTAAGATGGCACCGCGCCACCGCTCCCTCCCGTACAAACTCACGAAACTTTAGCGGCATCACTCTCCCGACGGCGTTTCCGCACTCGCCCACATGCCGCCGTCACCGCCCGTGGTTCGCTCCGCACGTCGTGGAGGTCCCTCCGAGCGTGGGATTATCGCGTTTTCGCCACGCGTCGACGCACCTAGCCTTGTCGTCCCTGCCCATCGGCTCACCCGGCCTGCCCCATCGGCACCGCTCGACGCTCTCGGCCCGTCGGCTCACCCGTTCATGTCGGCCCGCCCCGTCAGCACCGTTCGGCCCACCCGGCACCATCGGCACCGTTCGGCTCACCCGCCCTGCCCCGTCGGCACCGTTTGACGCTCTCGGCCCGTCGGCTCACCCACTCGTGTCGGCCCGCCCCGTCGGCACCGTTCGGCCCACCCGGCACCGTTGGCTCATCCGGCTCACCCGGCTGTGTCAGCCCGCCCTGTCAGCATTGTGTGGCGCCCCGGCCTATCGTCTTACCCGTCCGTGTCGGCCCGCCCCGTCGGCACCGTTCGGCCCACTCGGCTCGTTCGGCTCACCTGGCCCCGTCGGCTTGGCTCGTCGGCTCATCCGGCTCGCCTGCCCCATGGGCACCATTGGGCTCACCCGGCTGCGTCGGCCCGGCCCTTCGGCTCACCCATCCATGTTGGCCCGCCCCGTCGGCACCTTTCGGCCCACTCGGCCCGTTCGGCTCACCCAGTCCGGTCGGCGCGGCTCGTCAACTCATCCGGCTCGCCTGCCCCGTGGGCACCGTTCGGCTCACCCGGCTATGTCGGCACCGTTCAGCCCACTCGGCCTCGGCCCTGCCCGCCCTGTCGGCACCGTGCGACGCCCCGACCCATCGGCTCACCCGTCTGTGTCGGCCCACCCCGTTGGCACTGTTCGGCCCGCTCGGCCCCGTCCGCACCGTTTCGCTCACCCGGCCCCGTCGGCTCATCCAGCTCGCCCGCCCCGTGGGCACCGTTCGGCTCACCCGACTGCGTCGGCTCATCCGGCCCGCCCTGTCCGTCCGCATCGTTCCACGGTCCGAACTCCGCAGTTAAGCGCACCTGAGCTAGAATAGTACTGGGATGGGGACCTCCCGGGAAGTCTTGGTCCCGTACCCTTCTTTTGCCACGTTGCGAAGTATTGGGATGGCGCCGCACCACCGCTCGCTCCCATCAGAACTCCACAGTTAAGCGCGCTTGGGCTAGAACAGTACTGGGATGAGTAACCTCCCGGGAAGTCCTAGCACCGCACCCGCCCGCCGGCCGCGTATAATCACCGGCCCCATCGGCGCGGCCCGTCGCATCGTTGGACGCGCCCGGCTCGTCGGCTCATCCGGCCGTGTCGGCCCGTGGACACCGTTCGACGCCGCCGCCCCCGTCGGCTCACCCGCCCCGTCGGGCACCGTTTGACGCCACCGACCCGTCGGCTCACCCGGCCTCGTTTGCCCGTCCGACCGTGTATGCTCAGCGGCCCCGTCGGCTCACCCGGCCTCATCGGCCCGTCCGGCCGCGTATGCTCAGCGGCCCCGTCGGCTCGGCCTGCCCGCACGCCCCCTTCTCGTCGGCCGCGTCGGCACCGTTCGACGCCGTCAGCCCGTCGGCTCACCTGCCGCGTCAACCCCGTTTGATGCCCTCGGCCCTTCGGCTCACCCGCCCCATCGACCCGTTGGCATCGTTTGAAGCCCCCGGTCCGTGGGATCACCCGGCTTCGTCGGCCCATCCGTCCGCGTATGCTCACCGGCCCCGTCGCCTCGGCCCGTCCGCCGGCCCGTCGGCCGCGTCGGCACCGCTCGCTTCGACGCCGTCGGCCCATCAGCTCACCGGCCGCGTCGGCCCCGTTTGATGCCCGTCGGCCCGTCAGGTCGCCCAGCCACGTCAGCGCATTCTGTCAGGACTGTTTGACGCCCTCGGCCCGTCGGCTCACCCGCCTCATCGGCCGCGTCGGCCCACCGGACCCGTCGGCTCGGCCCGTCGGCTCACCCGGCCGCGTCGGCTCGTCGGCACCGTTTGCAGCCCCCGGCCCATCGGCTCACCCAGCGCATCAGCCTGTCCCGTCGGCATCGTTTGACGCCCCCGACCCGTCGGCTCACCCGTCGGCGCCCCCGGCCAGGTATGCTCACCGGACCCGTCGGCACCGTTGGACGCCCCCGGCCCGTCGCCTCACCTGGCTGCGTTGCCCCATCAAAAGTGCCAAGCAAACTTGGTACCCACAACTTTTTCAGCATTCAGCAAGCACGGCTGTTTGAGATAGACACTGCCTCATCGGTAAGACCGCTCATGCAGCCCATTTTGGATTTCGTAGACGCACGTAGCTACACCCTCCAAAGCACTAACCAGGGAAATTCTAGCCCTAACAGTGCTACTCTCGGGACAAGAGTTCTCTAGGGGGGGGGGGGGGGGGGGGGGGGGGGGGGGTATGTTGGGCTCCGGTTGATTCGGAGCTCCCGGGGTGACGGTGACCACTCGATCTCGGCTAGCCGTGGCACGGCCGCGAGGACGCGCGATGGACCCGGTTGGGGACGACAGACGATGGGACATAGTCCTGACCTATGTTTTCTCCTCACCACACCGTCTAGGTACTACGGACGCGTATGGGGGTTTGAGAGCGCCCGGTAACGAGAGTGTCCCACTCCACTTCATCACGTGGAGGTAATCGGGGGAGTCAGCTAAACCCGCGATTTCCAACGGCGGGGCAACAAAAGCAAAGTACGCAAAATCTACTGCCAAGACGATCACAGATGTGCGAGCTAGCGATGCAAACGCACTGGGT
The DNA here is from genome assembly GCF_014529385.1 of Adiantum capillus-veneris. Taxonomy (NCBI): domain Eukaryota; kingdom Viridiplantae; phylum Streptophyta; class Polypodiopsida; order Polypodiales; family Pteridaceae; genus Adiantum; species Adiantum capillus-veneris. Next base: position 144,802,287 of record NC_140951.1, read on the forward strand.
CACCAGGAATGTGACTGGGGTTGCAAAGTAACGCGACTCCAATGGAATGTGGGAAGCCCGGTGGCAGATGCCCAACCGTGGCTCAAGGAATACAGAGAAGACATGCCCAGTAGGGGTACTTCGAGTCGTCAGGATACGTCAGCTCCAAATTTTTCTTCGGCGGGGGCTCTAGGTGAAGAGACCCTCCATGCTAACCAAGCAACAATCAAGAACAAAGCAGCGGCCAGTCATTGGGCAGCCGCGGGGACACAATGATAAGTGTACCCCTTCAGCAATCACCTACAATCGGCCTCCAGTTGGATCGGCCCTTCAAGATATGCAATATCTCATCAGTCAGGCTCGTCGGGAGTCGACAAGCACCTTGTGAAGAGGTAAGCGGACCCAGAGTCAATCGTGGCTATCAACCATTGAGCTTCAACCTAGTATTGGTAAGGCTTGGCAGAGCGGTCCAAGGTAAGGGACCGACTCATTCAGATACAGCCTCAGCTGTCAACAAGGGCAGCGAGGTGACTTAGCATTGGCACTTCAAGCCTGCGTGGCACAGGCTCAGAGTCATAATGGCAGTGGCTCAACTTCAGAATGTAGCATATGCACATAGACCCCTGTGGCAGGGTCACGGGCAGCATGACAGGCTGTCCCTTGTTCAGAACATGCAAACCCAGCATCATCGAGCTAAAGGGTACAAGGAATGAAGACGTACAGGGAGTGTGATCCTTGACATGAACATCGACGGCAAGTGCAGTTGTCTACAAGGGCTTTGAGCCCAAATAGCAGTCAAGCTTGGACGGCATCTCCAGCTCAAGACATCACAGGTGAAAAGAAAAGCAAAGCAGTTCAGCGGCCAAGGCCTGGGAACCTAGCCGTCATAGCAGCGGAGCTAAGTGTAGCTCTCACCAAAACCACCTGGGCAAGCCCCCGTGAGAAATCGGAACAAATAGCGCCGTGGATGGAGGACGTGTTAGGAATACTCCACCCTCATGCAGCTTTGGGGCAGGAACCTAAGGACTAGATTGAGACCACTTCAGAGGAAGTAGGTACAGGTACAAGGATGCTACCACAAATGTATCAACCGACAAAGGACACAACGAAGCCGCGATCTACAAAGCACCCGGGATGGGACAAGGTTGCTCATCCTTCTAAGTATCTCCTGGATTGTGTTGGGCGCAGTTCAGAGACGCGGTGACTTGACATAAGACAACACAAAGCAGCCAGCCGCCGCCAGCCAGAGTTTACCCTAAGATGACCAAGGCCTGCTTCAGCGCAGTCAGAGCAAAGGAGTAGAGCCAAGGCTTCTTCACCGTGAGGGGACAACGATATGTCACCCCAGCAGGTAGTCCAGTGGGACTCTCTTGAGGTCAGGCTAGACAGCCCCCTCCGACCAGCAGCAACAACAGCAGCGAAGTAGGAGCCAAGGAAGGCCCTCCTCATCATCGGCAAAGATAAGCCGACAGGGAAAGTCCGCGCTATATCAGCGTGAGGTCGAGAGTACCTCTTGAGGAGAATTCAATCGGCAGGTGAAGGCAAGAAGACCGGATCCTAGCCCCAATCATCAGCGGGTGAGCCAAGCAAGGCAACAATCCCCAAACTCAATCAAGATGCAAGCAGCAACCAACAAACAGATCATCAAAAGCAGGACCGAGTGCCTGCGGACTATCAGGCTACATCCAGAGCCTCAAAGCAGCGAAGTGAACTTCAAAAGTAGGACAAGTGCCTGTCGAATATCAGGCTACCATGAGAGCCCTTCCACACAAAGAGACAGGATCTTCACAAGCAGGACATGTGCATGCAGACCATCAGGCTAGGTAAGAGCCAGTTAGCATCAGCAAAGCCGGGGACCCGATTTCAACTTGGGTGGACCGAGCACCAACTTGACCAGTGAAGCCGGGAACCCGCAGTGGGTAGACCGAGCACCAACCCCAACAGCGAAGCCGGGTACCCGCAATTGGGTAGACCGAGCACAACAGCAAGGCCAGGGACCCAACTCGACTTGGGTGGACCGAGCACAACCAAACCCTCGAAGCCGGATGACCCAGAAGTGGTGGACCGAGCACCACATCGAAGTTGGAGGCCTGCAAGCGGGCGGGCCATGCATCTTTTTCCTTAGCACACAGATTCGGGGATAGCCCCCCACAAAGACGGCTCAACGCAAGAGCCACATGAGGAAGGCCCCCTCTCAAGAAGGCCGGAGGTTGAGTGATGCCTCCCGTAGTGACGGTCTACGAGATAGCACTGCTCATATACGCAAGCCAACATCAGCCCAATCAGAGTGGGCACATCTTCAGCAGAAGAAGGCAATCAAGGCTATGTCCAACCAGATGGTGACATAGACCCTCAAGCAAAGACACCTACATCTGGGCTCAGACAAGAGCCCCTCCAAGGTAAAAACAGCAGATATACCTACATCAGGCTCACAAGGAGCCATACAGGTACCACGAAGAGTACACCTATATTCGGCTTAGACAGGAGCCTCAATAGGTAAACATGCAGTCAAGCCCAACATTCGGCTCAAGATGGAGCCTCATGGGCACACAAGAAAAGGAATGTGGTGCGACCACATTGGGCTCAAGAGGAAGAGCCCCACCATCAACCCTCTTTCTTCCAACCGAGATTCAACCCTTTATCAAGATTGCAGCGGATCTAAACAAGGGAAAACACGAAGACCCAAGATGAGTGATTCTCAGGTTTGTTTTCGTCGGCCAACGAAGGCAGGTTTGTTAAGAACAAGTCGAAGTTCTTCCAGTACTACAAAGATATATGTGAGCACTCAGGCTCAATCAAGCGACAAGATTCAAGCAGATAACAAGGAACAGAAGCGGATTGGCCAATCTTCTTCTCTACGAGTTACCTACTTCAAGTCTTGCCCTCAAGTTTGCAAGACTCACATCCAAACTTTCAGGTTCAATCGAGTCCTGAAGTATGCCAAGCTTCAAGCACCTCAAGCAGGGGGAACGAGTCACTGCATGGGGTGGGGGAATTTACCTGCGAAGCATCCCAAGCAGGAGGAACGAATCACTGCATGGGGTGGGGGAATTTACCTTGTGAAACACCTCAAGCAGGGGGAACGAGTCACTGCATGGGGTGGGGGATTTTACCTTGGCCTCAGTTGAGGCAGCTTCGAGTGGGGGGATTGGAACCCCCACGCTAGGGGTGGATAGACCACCCCGCGAGGCCCGAGCTAGTGACATCAGGCGAATCTAATGAGTGTGCATGATACATCTGACACTGGCAACGTTGAAAAGAGGAGTAGCCTTTGGTGAATTCGGTTTAGCATATGTTTGGGGAGCGGACAATCATAGCGTCCGTAGCTTTTGAAGGCAGTTGAAGCGCTCATAGGTAAGCTACTTGCAGAACAACGCTTTAGCAAATGGAGGAGCAGAATGTCGAGACCGTATCGAAACCGGGCCCGTAGACCTAGCTCTTCCTCCGCCACTGGGGAGCAGTCCGTCAACCACGTTAGGGTAACCACCTTCAACGTTAATGGCCTCAGAAACAAAAGGAGCGAGCTTGGATCGTTGATGGGAACCGGTAAATGGAACATTGTCGGGGTGCAAGAAACCCAAATGTTCCAAGGATGTTGGCCTCTTAGACTCCCCGGTCATGTGGTCTTTAATGCCCTAGGCACGGCAAAACCAGGAGAACGCGGGATGGCATCTCTAGTCGCAAATGAGCTTAGACCCTTTGAGCTCAATTTTTCTTCCCCAAATCAAATTTTCATACAATTTCTCCCCAAAGGTTCAAGGGCTTGGATACATGGAAATGTGTACATTCCGCAGCGCTAGTTGGGCGAAGCCAGGACAGTCGCTTTGAAGACCCTTGCCCGAACGTTGGGGGCCATCTCAAGCAAAAACCTACCGGTGATTGTTGGAGGTGACTTCAACATGAAGACGGGGGCATTGAAGAAGTGGCTACTAAGATGCGGGAGAGGATTTGAGAGCTTAAAGATTCGAGGCTCGAACCTCACATACCATTCCAGGTGGGGGAAGGGAAATTCAGACATCGATCACTTTATCGTGAACGAGTCCGCTGCGAGGCAACTTCTCAACAACACAGTACAGAGGGCGATAGACTTGTCGGATGCATGTAAGATGGATATGAACTGTAGGCTGTTCCTTGATGACAATCGTTGGAATACTCTGCTGCACCTTGAGCATGAGGACGGGCGTGCGACCCAACAGCGTTAGGACAAGTTTGTTTCCATTGCTACAACGATAGCCAAGGAGGCTGGAGCTCTTGCCACGAAGCCCCCGCCAAGGCCAAGGTCAGGTTGTTGACTCAAACCTCGGGCTCGGAGACTCATTAATGTGCACCGGAAAGCCTGGAATAAGGTGAGAAACAAATCTACAAACACTAGGGCTGGCCGGCAAGCGGTTAGAGAGTACAAGGAAATAGCACTTCGTGCGAAGGCCGTTGTCCGTGATAGTAACAAAAGATCCTTCGAGCGCTTCGTGGAAAAAGGGAATGAGATCCTGAGGGAGGGGCAAATGAAGAAATTCTTTACCCACCTCAAGAAAATTGTTGGGAAGGGGCAAGGAACTATTGCCAATCAACCTTTGAACGCAAATGGGGAGTTAATACTACTCCAAGGTATTCGCCGACACGGACAGTACCAGCAAGGATCCCCTTGTATGGTATGAAAAACACATGCACATTTGGTCTGGTATGCCTGAAGTATGTGACCCATTGAACTGGTATGAAGTACGGGAGGCCTGTCGGCGGTTGAAGAGGCACAAGGCAACGGGTGGCGACGGCTTACCACCCGAATTTTTCAAGCTGCTTGTGAAAGATAAGGGGCTTAGTTCGGATCCACGTAAGCCATGCTCGGAGATGGGCAAGGCATACTAGCACACGATTGAGGGTACTTACAACACGGGAGACATCCCGGCCGGCGCTAGCGACGCAGTGATTGTGTGAATCCCCAAGAAAGGCGACTTGACCAACACTGATAACTATCGCGAGTTCTCGTTAATCTCCATTGCCATAAAAATCCGCACTACGGTCATGATTAGGCGGATCACTAAGATACTTGAAAAGAGGAACTTCTTCAATCTCGGCCAAGCAGGATTCCATACTAATGAGGAATGCATAGGGCAAGTTGCATGTCTGAAGGAAATCGTGAAACTCCGTCATAAGGATGGGAAACCAACCTATGCAGCCTACATTGATTTCAAGAAGGTGTAAAGAAGGAGGATGCAAGAGAGCTACACAAGACAAGCACAAAGCACACAGAGATGGAAAGCTTCTTCTTCTTCTTCACAGAAAAGAGAGTACAAAATGACTAAGTGCTAAAGCTGAAAAGTAGCACATATGTACATGCGGTCACTAAGTGTGAACTCGCTAGAAGCGTACTAGGCTGGCACTATAAGTGTAGTCCAGCTGTAGAATCACTGGCACAGATCCTCCGTGTCGGTCACCTAACGCGCCAGTGAGTAAATGCCGTAAGCGCCCAAGACCCGTAGTGGATGCCAGCTCAAGGTGTAGAGCTCTACATCTGAACACTCCCCCTCGAGCTCTGCATGTTGCAGTGTCCAAGCATAGTCCGGAAACGTTGAAGCTTCTCAACTCCAAGGGCCTTGGTAAAGATATCCGCTATCTGCTCCTCTGTGCTGACGTAGACCAAGTCGATGTCGCCCGCCAACACTCGCTCTCGAAAGTAGTGGTAATGGACCTCTATGTGTTTGGTCCTGGCATGGAACACTGGGTTCCTAGCCAACTGCATTCTGCTGAGGTTGTCACAATGAATGACAATCTGCTGGTCCACCTGCACTCCCAAGTCCTCAAGTAATGTGCATAGCCAAGCTACCTCGCACGCCGCAACTGCTGCACCGCTGTACTCGGCCTCTGTGCTCGATAAAGCAACCGCAGGCTACTTTTTGCTGCTCCAAGTAACAACAGCACTCCCAAAAGAGAACATGAAGCCACTCGTAGATCTCCTATCAACAATGCTACCTGCCCAATCTGCATCTGTATACCCATACAATGCTAATGGTGCATCTGCTGCATAGAACAATGCATAGTCAAGAGTCCCTTGCATATACCTAAGTGTGCGTCGTACTCCATCCAAATGTGTCTTCCTCGGAAGCTGCATGAACTGACTCTCCAAGCCTACTGTGTAGCTCAAGTCTGGCCTCGTGATAGTCAAGTAGATTAGACTACCCACAATATTCTTGTACATCTTGACATCCTCAACAACATCACCCTTCTTTGCACTCAGCTTTGCATTCACATCCAAGGGAATAGAAATTGGCTTACAATCAGCCATACCATACTTTGACAACATGTCCAAAGCATATTGTCTCTGTGACAGCCATACACCCTCTGGAGTCCTGATCACCTCAATGCCAAGAAAGTAGCGCAACTCTCCTAAATATTTCATTTCAAACTCTTGTTTGAGAAGGCCCTTCACATGGTTAATCTCCATAGCATTGTCACCAACAATAATAAGGTCATCTACCTATATGGTAATGACCACAATCTCCACATCACTCTCACGTACATAGAGTGAATGATCAGCATGAGCTCTCCTAAAACCAATACTGACAAGATACTTGGCAATCCTGTCATACCATGCTCTAGAGCCCTGCTTCAAACCATACAAAGCTTTGAGAAGTCTGCATACATAATCTGGGTAACCTGGATCGACATAACCAGGTGGCTGATCCATATACACTTCCTCTTGCAACTCACCATTCAAGAAGGCATTCTTTACATCCATTTGATGCATAATCCATCCTCTAGATGCAGCCACTGCTATGAAAGCTCTCACAGTCGTCATCATTGCCACTGGAGCAAAGGTCTCCTCATAGTCTATGCCATACGTCTGTGCATAACCCTTTGCGACCAGCCTTGCCTTGTGACGCTCAATGTTACCATCAACCTTATGCTTGGTTTTATACACCCATTTACAACCAATAGCTTTCTTGCCACTTGGCAATGGCACCAACTCCCATGTGTCGTTTGCTTCTAATGCAGCCATCTCTTCATTCATTGCATCATCTCAATGCACATTTCCAACTGCATCCTCAAAACATGTGGGCTCCACATCCTGTATCACCTTAGCCATGTAGGCTTGGTGATGCGCTAGATACCCATCATAAGTCAATTTTTGAACTGGATTTCTGACTCTATTAGATCTGCGCGGTCCTGGGTCACTCCTTTGCCCTCTAGCATCTTCTTATACTTTCCTTACACCAGGTGTCCTGACAGCCGGAATTCCAAATTCCTCATCAAGACTTTGTTCAGAACCATCTGAATCCATGTCTACATGTGAAAAACCTGATGATGCATCAGCCATAAAGGGAGATTCATCAACCTTTTCCTTTCCTTTTCGTGATACATTCCCTGTACCTGTTGGTGGAGTAACTTGCGTACGTAGTCTACCATTCCATGGTTTCTCAACAGAGCCATGAGAAGAGGACTCTTATGGTCCACTCAAAACCTGTGACTGTAGCCTCACATTTTGTACAACCACATCATCTTTTACATCAGCCCCAATAGTGCCATGTGCATTACTGTACCAGCTGCTCATCTCATCAAAGACTACATCTCTGCTCACTCGTAATTCTCGTGTAGTAGGAGTGTAGCACCTGTACCCCTTTTGTTCAAGGGAATATCCCACAAGAATACATTTCTCTGCTTTAGGATCCAATTTCCTACGCAACTCATCTGGTACATGCATGTAAGCTATGCAGCCAAACACTTTCAAGTGTGCCAAATCAGGCTTTGTACCTGTAAACTTTTCCTCAGGTGTTACATCATGCACCGCAGCTGTAGGTGTCCTATTCATAATGTACACAGCTGTATTTACAGCTTCAGCCAAGAAATGATGAGGCATGTTCTTCTCATTCATCAATGCACGTGCAACCTCTGCAATGTGCCTGTTTTTCCTTTCAACGACCCCATTCTGATGTGGAGTATATCTGCATGTAAATTGCCTGCGTATACCATGCATTCGCAGAAAATCTGAAAAATCATTGGAGAAGTACTCTCCCCCTCCATCCGACCTCAATGTCTTGATTTGCATATTTGTCTCCTTCTCAATCATGACTTTGAAGTCTTGAAAGTGACCAAACACTTCACTTTTGTTACGCATGAAGTAGACCCATACTTTCCTTGTATGGTCATCAATGAAAGAGACATAATACCTGCAACCATGTATACTTGCAGTATCGGTTGGACCCCAAACATCTGTGTGCACCACCTCAAGTGGATTTTTACATACATTGTGCTCATGTGGAAATAAGCCCTTTGACTGGTTTCCAAACTGGCATGCTGCACACACTTTATGCATACCATCCACCTTGAATTTGGGCAAACCTTTTACAATCTTTTTTGATTGCATGCTGCGCAATCTCTGCTCATTGACATGGCCGATGTGTTTGTGCCAAATGTCAACATCAGCCACAACACCTGTGCCCTGTGCAAATAATGCAGCTTTTACCTCAGGCATGTCTACATTCAGCATAAACATTCTGCCCACACATTTGCCCTCTATGATCAGCTTACAGCCATTCTGGAAATCTTCTACATAACAACCATTTGGATTGAAGCAAACCTGCAAACCCTGCTCAACCATTTGTCCAACAGAAACAAGATTCTTTGTAATGTTTGGGACATGAAGTACATCTGCTAAGTACTTTTATTTGCCACTCTTCGTATTTAGAGGTATGTCTCCTACATGAGCAATGGGGTGAGCTGTGTCATCTCCTGTCTGCACATAGCCTGACACATCTGGTTTGCGCATATCTCTAAACCACTCTCCACGAGACGTCATGTAATTATAGGCACCTGAATCCACATACCAAACATCATCTTGGGTGGAATTCTCTGCATTCATTGTATACATTACATGCTGCATAACAAACATGCGGTCGTTTTTGCTGTCATCTGCATCTCTGCTAGTAGATGCATAGTTGCCCTGTTCTCTCTTTCCACCTTCTTTTCCCTTTGGATAGTCCCGTGACATGTGACCTCTTTCACCACAAGTCCAACATTCTCTGCTATCTGGAGTATGTTGCTGCCTGCTTGATCCTGCACCACGACCTCTTTGACTCCCCCTGCCTTGAGACTGGTTTCCCCTGCCACCTGTATTGTTTTGATTTGATTGACCTTCCAAAAATTGGCCCCTGCAACCCCTTGGGCCTCGACCACGACCTCTACCTCTACCTCTGTTGGAGTTAGAATAGAAGGCCTGTTCAGAATTATTTCTGCCATGAGAAGAAGATGTGTCAAGGTTCTTCTCCTCAAGAATAAGCATAGAAATCATATCTTGGAACACGGGGATGTCGTCTCTTGTATTCATGGAAGACCTAAAATGTACATACTCATCTCCTAGACCATCCAAGCATGCACGGACAATGTCATCTTCTTCCACTGAGACTTTAATAGATCCAAGAGCCTCAATGATACTCTTGATCTTCAAGGCATAATCATTGATTGAGAGGTTGTTCCTCTTAACCTAATTTAGCTCCGACTTTAGTTGAAGCTTCCTGGCCTTGGTGTTCACCTCGTACACTCTGCCTAAGTTTCTCCATGCAATGGCGGGGGTTTCAGCATCCTGTAGATAGCCCATCATGCCATCTGTGATGCTCATAGAAAGCCAATACATCACTTTGCTCTGGCCTTGTTGCCAGTCCCTCAAAGCTTTCCTTTGTTCTGCTGTAGCATTTGCCTCGGGAATCTCTGGTTCCTTTTCATTGTCTCCTTCTACATAGTCCCAATAACCTTTTCCTTTTAGGAAATTTGTTATTCTGAACTTCCATGCAGGGTAGTTATTTTTCTCAAGCTTCTCAGTAACAATCTGACTGAAACCGTCAGACATTTTGAAGCACTAAGACAATATAGCTGCAATCTGCAAAAACCTGCAAATCTGTTGAACTTGCTATCGTGGTACCTGTTACGCTTTCTACACTCAACGAGTGTCCACAATCAAGCGTACATACAACCACTGTACTTGCACAGTAAATCTCTGTATATTGCACTTTGGAGACCTGTTCTACTTCGCATCTGGTCGTGGATTGCGAACGAAGGGATTGTGATGCTCTTGCTCTCTTAGTCTCTCTTGCCTGCACCAGGCTTTGATACCATGTAAAGAATGAGGATGCAAGAGAGCTACACAAGACAAGCACAAAGCACACAGAGATGGAAAGCTTCTTCTTCTTCTTCACAGAAAAGAGAGTACAAAATGACTAAGTGCTAAAGCTGAAAAGTAGCACATATGTACATGCGGTCACTAAGTGTGAACTCGCTAGAAGCGTACTAGGCTGGCACTATAAGTGTAGTCCAGCTGTAGAATCACTGGCACAGATCCTCCGTGTCGGTCACCTAACGCGCCAGTGAGTAAATGCCGTAAGCGCCCAAGACCCGTAGTGGATGCCAGCTCAAGGTGTAGAGCTCGACATCTTGGCCGCTTACGGCATTTACTCACTAGTCTTGGCCGCTTACGGCATTTACTCACTGGCACGTTAGGTGACCGACACGGAGGATCTCTGCCAGTGATTCTACAGCTGGACTACACTTATAGTGCCAGCCTAGTACGCTTCTAGCGAGTTCACACTTAGTGACCGCATGTACATATGTGCTACTTTTCAGCTTTAGCACTTAGTCATTTTGTACTCTCTTTTCTAAGAAGAAGAAGAAGCTTTCCATCTCTGTGTGCTTTGTGCTTGTCTTGTGTAGCTCTCTTGCATCCTCATTCTTTACATGGTATCAGAGCCTGGTGCAGGCAAGAGAGGCTAAGAGAGCAAGAGCATCACAATCCCTTCGTTCGCAATCCACGACCAGATGCCACTCACAGGTTTCTGAACAGGTCTCCAAAGTGCAGTATACAGAGATTTACTGTACAAGTACAGTGGTTGTATGTACGCTTGATTGTGGACACTCGTTGAGTGTAGAAAGCGTTACAGGAACCACGATAGCAGGTTCAGCAGATTTGCAGGTTTTTGCAGATTGCAGCTATTTTGTCTTAGTGCTTCAAGATGTCTGACGGTTTCAGTCAGATTGTTACTGAGAAGCTTGAGAAAAATAACTACCCTGCATGGAAGTTCAGAATAACAAATTTCGTAAAAGGAAAAGGTTATTGGGACTATGTAGAAGGAGACAATGAAAAGGAACCAGAGATTCCCGAGGCAAATGCTACAGCAGAACAAAGGAAAGCTTTGAGGGACTGGCAACAAGGCCAGAGCAAAGTGATGTATTGGCTTTCTATGAGCATCACAGATGGCATGATGGGCTATCTACAGGATGCTGAAACCCCCGCCATTGCATGGAGAAACTTAGGCAGAGTGTTCGAGGTGAACACCAAGGCCAGGAAGCTTCAACTAAAGTCGGAGCTAAATCAGGTTAAGAGGAACAACCTCTCAATCAATGATTATGCCTTGAAGATCAAGAGTATCATTGAGCCTCTTGGATCTATTAAAGTCTCAGTGGAAGACGATGAAATTGTCCGTGCATGCTTGGATGGTCTAGGAGATGAGTATGTACATTTTAGGTCTTCCATGAATACAAGAGACGACATCCCTGTGTTCCAAGATTTGATTTCTATGCTTATTCTTGAGGAGAAGAACCTTGACACATCTTCTTCTCATGGCAGAAATAATTCTGAACAGGCCTTCTATTCTAACTCCAACAGAGGTAGAGGTAGAGGTCGTGGTCGAGGCCCAAGGGGTTGCAGGGGCCAATTTCTGGAAGGTCAATCAAATCAAAACAATACAGGTGGCAGGGGAAACCAGTCTCAAGGCAGGGGGAGTCAAAGAGGTCGTGGTGCAGGATCAAGCAGGCAGCAACATACTCCAGATAGTAGAGAATGTTGAACTTGTGGTGAAAGAGGTCACATGTCACGTGACTGTCCAAAGGGAAAAGCAAGTAGAAAGAGAGAACAGGGCAACTATGCATCTACTAGCAGAGATGCAGATGACAGCAAAAACGACCGCATGTTTGTTATGCAGCATGTAATGAATACAATGAATGCAGAGAATTCCACCCAAGATGATGTTTGGTATGTGGATTCAGGTGCCTCTAATCACATGACGTCTTGTGGAGAGTGGTTTAGAGATATGCGCAAACCAGATGTGTCAGGCTATGTGCAGACAGGAGATGACACAGCTCACCCCATTGCTCATGTAGGGGACATACCTCTAAATACGAAGAGTGGGAAATCAAAGTACTTAGTAGATGTACTTCATGTCCCAAACATTACAAAGAATCTTGTTTCTGTTGGACAAATGGTTGAACAGGGTTTGCAGGTTCGCTTCAATCCAAATGGCTGTTATGTAGAAGATTTCCAGAATGGTTGTAAGCTGATCACAGAGGGAAAATGTGTGGGCAGAATGTTTACGCTGAATGTAGACATGCCTGAGGTAAAAGCTGCATTATTTGCACAGGGCACAGGTGTTGTGGCTGATGTTGACATTTGGCACAAACGCATTGGCCATGTCAATGAGCCGAGATTGTGCAGCATGCAATCAAAACAGATTGTAAAAGGTTTGCCCAAATTCAAGGTGGATGGTATGCATAAAGTGTGTGCAGCATGCCAGTTTGGAAAACAGTCAAAGGGCTCATTTCCACATGAGCGCAATGTATGTAAAAAGCCACTTGAGGTGGTGCACACAAATGTTTGGGGTCCAACCGATACTGCAAGTATACATGGTTGCAGGTATTATGTCTCTTTCATTGATGACCATACAAGGAAAGTATGGGTCTACTTCATGCGTAACAAAAGTGAAGTGTTTGGTCACTTTCAAGACTTCAAAGTCATGATTGAGAAGGAGACAGATATGCAAATCAAGACATTGAGGTCAGATGGAGGGGGAGAGTACTTCTCCAATTATTTTTCAGATTTTCTGCGAATGCATGGTATACACAGGCAGTTTACATGCAGATATACTCCACAGCAGAATGGGGTCGCAGAAAGGAAAAACAGGCACATTGCAGAGGTTGCACGTGCATTGATGAATGAGAAGAACATGCCTCATCATTTCTGGGCTGAAGCTGTAAATACAGCTGTGTACATTATGAACAGGACACCTACAGCTGCGGTGCATGATGTAACACCTGAGGAAAAGTTTACAGGTAAAAAGCCTGATTTGGCACACTTGAAAGTGTTTGGCTGCATACCTTACGTGCATGTACCAGATGAGTTGCGTAGGAAATTGGATCCTAAACCAGAGAAATGTATTCTTGTGGGATATTCCCTTGAACAAAAGGGGTACAGGTGCTACAATCCTACTACACGAGAATTACGAGTGAGCAGAGATGTAGTCTTTGATGAGATGAGCAGCTGGTACAGTAATGCACATGGCACTATTGGGGCTGATGTAAAAGATGATGTGGTTGTACAAAATGTGAGGCCACAGTCACAGGTTTTGAGTGGACCACAAGAGTCCTCTTCTCGTGGCTCTGTTGAGAAACCATGGAATGGTAGACTACGTACGCAGGTTACTCCACCAACAGGTACAGGGAATGTATCACGAAAAGGAAAGGAAAAGGTTGATGAACCTCCCTTTATGGTTGATGCATCATCAGGTTTTTCACATGTAGACATGGATTCAGATGGTTCTGAACAAAGTCTTGATGAGGAATTTGGAATTCCGGCTGTCAGGACACCTGGTGTAAGGAAAGTACAAGAAGATGCTAGAGGGCAAAGGAGTGACCCAGGACCGCGCAGATCTAATAGAGTCAGAAATCCAGTTCAGAAATTGACTTATGATGGGTATCTAGCGCATCACCAAGCCTACATGGCTAAGGTGATACAGGATGTGGAGCCCACATGTTTTGAGGATGCAGTTGGAAATGTGCATTGGGATGATGCAATGAATGAAGAGATGGCTGCATTGGAAGCAAATGACACATGGGAGTTGGTGCCATTGCCAAGTGGCAAGAAAGCTATTGGCTGTAAATGGGTGTATAAAACCAAGCATAAGGCTGATGGTAACATTGAGCGTCACAAGGCAAGGCTGGTCGCAAAGGGTTATGCACAGACGTATGGCATAGACTATGAGGAGACCTTTGCTCCAGTGGCAAAGATGACGACAGTGAGAGCTGTCATAGCAGTGGCTGCATCTAGAGGATGGATTATGCATCAAATGGATGTAAAGAATGCCTTCTTGAATGGTGAGTTGCAAGAGGAAGTGTATATGGATCAGCCACCTGGTTATGTCGATCCAGGTTACCCAGATTATGTATGCAGACTTCTCAAAGCTTTGTATGGTTTGAAGCAGGGCTCTAGAGCATGGTATGACAGGATTGCCAAGTATCTTGTCAGTATTGGTTTTAGGAGAGCTCATGCTGATCATTCACTCTATGTACGTGAGAGTGATGTGGGGATTGTGGTCATTACGATATATGTAGATGACCTTATTATTGTTGGTGACAATGCTATGGAGATTGACCATGTGAAGGGTCTTCTCAAATAGGAGTTTGAAATGAAAGATTTGGGCGAGTTGCGCTACTTTCTTGGCATTGAGGTGATCAGGACTCCAGAGGGTGTATGGCTGTCACAGAGACAATATGCTTTGGACATGTTTTCAAAGTATGGTATGGCTAATTGTAAGACAATTTCTATTCCCTTGGATGTGAATGCAAAGCTGAGTGCAGAGAAGGGTGATGTTGTTGAGGATGTCAATATGTACAGGAAGATGGTGGGTAGTCTAATCTACTTGACTATCACGAGGCCAGACTTGAGCTACACTGTAGGCTTGGAGAGTCAGTTCATGCAGCTTCCGAGGAAGCCACATTTGGATGGAGTACGACGCACACTTCGGTATGTGCAAGGGACTCTTGACTACGCATTGTTCTATGCAGCAGATGCACCATTAGCATTGTATGGGTATACAGATGCATATTGGGCAGGTAGCATTGTTGATAGGAGATCTACGAGTGGCTTCATGTTCTCTTTTGGGAGTGCTGCTGTTACTTGGAGCAGCAAAAAGCAGCCTACGGCTGCTTTATCGAGCGCAGAGGCCGAGTACAGAGGTGCAGCAGTTGCGGCGTGCGAGGTAGCTTGGCTACGCACATTACTTGAGGACTTGGGAGTGCACGTGGACCAGCAGATTGTCATTCATTGTGACAACCTCAGCAGCATGCAGTTGGCTAGGAACCCAGTGTTCCATGCTAGGACCAAACACATAGAGGTCTATTACCACTACGTTCGAGAGCGAGTGTTGGCGGGTGACATCGACTTGGTCTACGTCAGCACAGAGGAGCAGATAGCGGATATCTTTACCAAGGCCCTCGGAGCTGAGAAGCTTCGACGTTCCTGGACTATGCTTGGACTCTGCGACATGCAGAGCTCGAGGGGGAGTGTTGAGATGTCGAGCTCTACACCTTGAGCTGGCATCCACTACGGGTCTTGGCCGCTTACGGCATTTACTCACTGGCACGTTAGGTGACCGACACGGAGGATCTCTGCCAGTGATTCTACAGCTGGACTACACTTATAGTGCCAGCCTAGTACGCTTCTAGCGAGTTTACACTTAGTGACCGCATGTACATTTGTGCTACTTTTCAGCTTTAGCACTTAGTCATTTTGTACTCTCTTTTCTAAGAAGAAGAAGAAGCTTTCCATCTCTGTGTGCTTTGTGCTTGTCTTGTGTAGCTCTCTTGCATCCTCATTCTTTACAATACCGCTCGGTTTCATCTACCTGGATAGGCTCCTTGGTAAACAAGAAGCCTAAGAACCAACCTTTCAAGAAGTGGACTTGGACTACAAGAACCCAGAACTAGATGAATAAGTATATCCCAGCAGCTGACTTTAGTTCATTACGCTACCACGCATGGGACAAGTGGGACGAGAGGCATTCGTGCCTGACATTGGAGCCCTATAAGGAGTCCGGCTATGAAGAAACACATGGATACCTGCTGCAACTCAATAGGAGCACTTTAGTGAATAGGAAGGAGGAGAGAATACTGGCTCTCGCGAGAGTAGGTGGTCTCAAACTCGTTGATAGTTATATGCGCGGACATAGCATTTTCACGCTATGCTCCCAGTTAGAGGGTCGTTCGCTTATGCATTTGCTGATGGATTTCCCGGCGACTGGAGAATCTAGCGGGAGATGGCTAAACCGATTCAACTCCTCCTTCAACGCTCTTGACCCTTCGTTGGACCCTGAAGAAAGGACCGTTATCCTCCTTGGTGGGGAGGCTCGCGGGAAGCGACTGCCCTTCTGGGTACGCCGTGATCCGCACTCGAGGGACGGAACCGCAGGGCACGTACGTGCCTGTGGGGATGTTCCTCGGTGAAGTTATACCCCGGTACTTGGGTGCTCTGCATAGACGGATGGGGAGATAATGCTCCCCTTCCTATTCTATATTTTGAATCCGATCCCTTCCGGGGGAAATGACGTAATTCTCCCAAAGCGAAGCCAGATGAGCTATAAGAGTGCCCAAAGTGCCTCCCCCCCCCCGGGGGGTTAACTCCACCTAAAAGGGGGTTGGGAGGTGCATAAGGGAGACATCACCAACCTCAGTGGACGCCACCTGTGAGCCGAAGCCCTTCCAAGCGGGTATGGCATTTCCTAGGGGAAAATCGTCGGGTTTCAAAGGCAGTTTACTGAGGTGAGCGATAAGTTACCTAGAGGAGGCAACTCCAAAGGGAAGACCGAAGCAAGTCCTGCAGTACCTGGGCCTCTGAACAGAGGTACTTGGTCACTGTCACACCCACCGAAATGGGTCTCTCAAGGGAATAGTCATCACCCTAAGAGTGTAGATAATTATGGCCTCTCGAGTCCAGAGGAAACTAGTGACAAAAGCGTCTGCCTTCGATTTCTCGGGGCATAGTCCTGGTCGTTCTTCTTGTCCACTTTTATGGTGGATGAGGGGAGCGGCCGGGCTTGCTCTGCCTGACTCCGAAAACAAAACAAAAAAACGAAGAGAAGATCCGGGATATTTGGAAGGATCATGATTCTCGACTCTTCGTCGATCCCTCCGGGCACAGCAAGGACCCAGAACACTGGCGTAACCATGATGTGTGACTTTGGCCTAGAATAGAGGGCATCAATGACTATTAGTTGGACTGAAGTTACGGACGTATTCGTAAGATCAAACGACATAAAGCATCTGGGATTGACGGCATCTTTATGCAAGATAAGGGAACTAGATCGGATGGATTTAAACCAAGTGCAGATATGGGAAGAGCAGTCTTCAAACTGTTGTGTACGTGGTTTGATTCAGGGAAGTTGCCGGAGGCATCATCTACCTCGGTATTGGTGTATATCCCGAAGAAGGGTGATCTTTCTAATCCGGATAACTACAGAGGGATTTCTCTTATTCCAATCTCTCTGAAGCTCTTGACCTCACTCGTGATCAATAGGATCTCAGTGAAACTCAAGGAAAGGAATTTCTTCTTGCATGGTCAGACCGAATTTTGGACTCAGGACGAATGTGTGGCTCAAGTGATTGCCTTGAAGGAAATTGTTCTTAGACGTAAGGTCGTTAAGAAACCGACGTTTGCGACATATATTGACTTTGAAAAGGCGTACAATACAGTGCCACACGAGGGGCTCTTTTTAAAGATGGAAGCCATAGGGATTGGAGGCCGTTGCTTGAATTTCTTTCGAGCCTTGTACCAATCATCCAAGGTCAGAGTGCGGGTCGGAGCGAAGCTGAGCGAGGAGGTACAAATCACCCATGGCGTGCGTCAAGGGTGTCCCTCGTCGCCTACTCTCTTTAATATCTTTATTAATGACATCCTGGATGAGAGTGCGACTGACCTTGGGTGGCTATTCCAAGCCTACTCCTGAAGATCCAGGGCCTACTTTTTGAAGATGACTTAGTTTTATTCGCGGAGTCTAAGGAGGAGTTGCAGGCTAGTTTAGATAGATTGCATAGTTGGGCGGAGAAGTGGGGCATGAAATTTGGCATAAAGAAATGCCAGGCGACCGTGTTTAACGGGGACCTTGAGGAACTTATTGCATTTAAACCTCACATCGGACCTGAGGAGATTCAGGTAGACTCAGAGTATAGGTACTTGGGCATATTAGTAGATAAGGAAGTCTCAATCGATACTATCCTTAAGGATAGAATTGAGAGTGTGTGTAAGTCTTTATATGCCCATAAACACCTTCTATGCTCTAGGAGAGGGGCCGCGCCCGGAGGCGCGGCTGCCCCCGCCTCGCCCCTGTGCTAGAGACGAGAGACAACGGGCGAGGCGCGGGCTGGGGCCGTCCGTCGGACGCGCGGCGGGGTGCGGGGTAGGGACGCTTTCCATTCGTCCCGTCACGCGGGCGGTCCCCCTCCTCCGTGCCGCAAGGCACGGGGCCGCTCGATCAACCTTTCCGCCCCCTCCCCTCCACCCCGGAGGAGGGGGGGGATCGAGGGGGCTCCCTGCGTGGGCTGCATCTTATGTAAGCAAACGACTCTCAACAACGGATATCTTAGCTCTTGCAACGATGAAGAACGCAGCGAAATGCGATATGTAGTGTGAATCGCAGAATTCTGCGAATCATCGAGTCTTTGAACGCAACTTGCGTCGGCGGATCGTCCAAGGGCATGTCTGCCTAAGCGTCCACACGACCCCCATGCCAAGCCCCGTCCCTCCTCGGGCGCGACGCGGTGGAGATGGCCGTCCGAGCGCGCCTCCCCCTCCCTGTCCCCCCCCCCCCCCCCCCCCCCCCCCCCCCCCCCCCCCCCTCCTCATGGGGGCGGCGCGGACGGGCGAGTGTGGCGCGGCGATCGGCTGAAATGCATTGATGGCACCATGCGACGACCCCGCTCCAAGGGTGGTTACGCTCCCCGAGTACGAGGTATGCCCTCCGCGGGGATTGGCTTCTGCGATCGGGGCATGGCGGTGCCGCCGTGTCGAGAAAGGGCTCCGTGGCCGAGGAGGGGAGGGAGGGGCCTGTCCCCCCCGCCCCCGCCAAGGCCCGAACGAACGCACAGACCTCAAATCAGGCAAGGCTACCTACTGAATTTAAGCATATCACTAAGCGGAGGAAAAGAAACTAACTAGGATTTCCCTAGTAGCGACGAGCGAACCCCAGAAAGAGCCCAGCTTGAGAATCGCGCAGCCCCGTCCTCTGAATTGTAGTCTAGAGAGGCGTCCTCTGCGACGGACCGGGCCCAAGTCCCTTGGAAAGGGGCGTCAGAGAGGGTGACAGCCCCGCCGAGCTCCGACCCTGTTGCTCCACGAGGCGTCGTCAATGACTCGGTCTGTTAGGGAATGCAGCCCTAAGTGGGTGGTAGATTCCATCCAAGGCTAAATACGGGCAAGAGATCGATAGCGAACAAGTATCGCAAGGGAAATATGAAAAGAAATTTGAAAAGAGAATTAAAAAAGTGCTTGAAATTGTTGGGAGAGAAGCGAATGGAGGCCGCGCGTGCGCCCTCGTCGGATGCGGAACGGTGAGAGCTCGTCCGCCGCTCGAGGCCGGGCGCTGGTCAGCGTGGGCTGGCGCGGCGGGACAAGAGCGGGCTTTCGTCGGCCCGCCGATGCCATCACGCCATCCGAGGGACAAAGCGCGTGCCACTTGTGGCGGGCTTTACGCACCTGTGCGCTCGAGACGCTGGCGCTATGGGCTTTCCATCCGACCCGTCTTGAAGCACGGACCAAGAAGTCTACCATGTACGCGAGCCGGTGGGTGGAAAACCCACGGAGGCGCAAGTAACGTGATAGGTGGGATCCCCCTCGGGGGTGCACCATCGACCGACCGTGATCTTCTGTGAAAGGTTTGAGTGGGAGCGTATGTGTTGGGACCCGAAAGATGGTGAACTATGCCTGAGCAGGGCGAAGCCAGAGGAAACTCTGGTGGAGGCTCGTAGTGATACTGACATGCAAATCGTTCGTCAGACTTGGGTATAGGGGTAAAAGACTAATCGAACCATCTAGTAGCTGGTTCCCTCCAAAGTTTCCCTCAGGATAGTTGGAGCTCTTTGCAGTTTTATCAAGTAAAGCGAATGATTAGAGGCATCGGGGGTGAAACACCCTCGACCTATTCTCAAACTTTAAATAGGTAAGCGTCCGCGTTGCTCCATTGAACCCCGGTGCGGAACGCAAGCTCCAAGTGGGGCATTTTTGGTAAGTAGAACTGGCGATGTGGGATGAACCAAAAGCCAAGTTACGGTGCCGAACGGCGCGCTAACCTAGATCCCACAAAGGGTGTTGATTGATTAAGACAGTAGGTCGGTGGTCATGGAAGTCGAAATCCACGAAGGAGTGTGTAATAACTCACCTGCCGAATCAACTAGCCCTGAAAATGGATGGCGCTGAAGCGCGTGATCTATACCCGGCCATCGGGGCGACTGCGAGGCCCCGATGAGTAGGAGGGCGTGGGGGTCATGGCGCAGCTCCGGGCGTGAGCCCGAGTGAAACGGACCCGAGTGCAGATCTTGGTGGTAGTAGCAAATATTCAAATGAGAACTTTGAAGACCGAAGTGGAGAAAGGTTTCATGTGAACAGCAATTGGACATGGGTTAGTCGATCCTAAGAGATGGGGCAGTCCTGTGTCAAGGGCGCAATGCGTGCCGTTCATCGAAAGGGAATCGGGTTAATATTCCTGAACCGGGACGTGGCGGTGGACGATAACGTGACCGAATCCGGAGACGCCGAAGGGGGCCCCGGGAAGAGTTCTCTTTTCTTTTTAACAGCCTGCGCACCCTGAAATCGGATCACCCAGAGATAGGGCCCATTGGCTTGTAAACCACTACACGCCTCGCGGTGTCCGGTGCGCCCGTAGCGGCTCGTGAACATTTGGTCAATAGAACAATGTAGGTAAGGGAGCAGCCTCTGGTGGATAGAACAATGTAGGTAAGGGAAGTCGGCAAAATGGATCCGTAACTTCGAGAAAAGGATTGGCTCTGAGGGCTGGGTCTAGGGGTCTACGGTCCGACATCGGAGGCTGTCGGGGGTCTGCCCGAGCTGCCCCAACGGCGAGGGCAGGCCTCCGCGTGCCAACTGGCCAACGCCCGTAGAACGTCGCCCCTCGCGGGGCGGCCCTCCCTAGGCGGTGAACAACCGTCTCAGAACTGGTACGGACAAGGGAAATCCGACTGTTTAATTAAAAAAAAGCATTGCGATGGTCCCCACGAATCTTGACGCAATGTGATTTCTGTCCAGTGCTCTGAATGTCAAAGTGAAGAAATTCAACCAAGTGCGAGTAAACAACGGGAGTAACTATGACTCTCTTAAGGTAGCCAAATGCCACGTCATCTAATTAGTGACGCGCATGAATGGATTAATGAGATTCCCACTGTCCCTATCTACTATCTAGAGAAACCACAGCCAAGGGAACGGGCCTTGCTGGTATGATCCACTAAGATTTAGCCCGTTGCCGCACCGATTTGTCCCCTCTCCGCATTGCACCGTGCGGTTCGGCCTTGCCCTTGGCCCATGTGAATTTGGCTAAGTCTCCCCAGTCCCAAAAAGAAAAACACAGAGACATGGTCCCTCTCAAGATTCATCAATCTGATAGCGTGCCGAGTTGTTCCCTCTACCATTGCACCGTGCGTTTTGACCTTGCTTCTTTTCGATGGGAAAGATTAAGTCCTCGTCCTCATGGCATGAGTTAGGTCGTGCTCCCGACTTCGATCGAATGTAAGGTTGAAGCTACGGAAACAAAAATTGTCATTCCCTTGCCTCCCAACACACACATAGATACAGCCCTCCCCATCCCCCCGGCGCCAGCGCGCACCACACCCACACACATATGTGTGCATGCATAGATACATATAAGTATGTGTGGCTAGACCTCAATAAGTGTGGTGCGGTCATACCAGCGCTAATACACCGGATCCCATCAGAACTCCACAGTTAAGCGCGCTTGGGCCAGAACAGTACTAGGATGGGTGACCTCCCGGGAAGTCCTGGTGCTGCACCCTTATTTTGCCATGTTGCGAAGTACTAGGATGGCGCCGCACCACCGCTCGCTCCCGTACAAACTCACGAAACTTTAGCGGCATCACTCTCCCCGACGGCGTTTCCGCATTCCCCCGTATGCCGCCGTCACCGCCCGTGGTTTGCCCGCCACGTCGTGGAGGTCCCTTCGTGCTCGGGATTGTCGCGTTTTGGCCACCCGTCGACGCACCCGGCCTCGTCGTCCCGACCCATCGGCGGACCCGGCCTGCCCCGTTGGCGCCATTCGATGCTCCAGGCCCGTTGGCTCACCCGTCCGTGTCGGCCTGCCCCGTCGGCACCGTTCGGCCCACCCGGCACTGTTGGCACTGTTCGGCTCACCCGACTACGTCGGCCCGCCC
This sequence comes from Adiantum capillus-veneris, assembly GCF_014529385.1. Lineage (NCBI taxonomy): Eukaryota > Viridiplantae > Streptophyta > Polypodiopsida > Polypodiales > Pteridaceae > Adiantum > Adiantum capillus-veneris. The sequence continues at coordinate 144,824,466 of NC_140951.1, forward strand.
CGTCTGCACCGTGCGACGCCCCGGCCCGTCTGCTCACCCGTCCGTGTTGGCCCGCCCTATCAGCACCGTTCGGCCCACTCGGCCCGTTCGGCTCACCGGGCCCCGTCGGCTCATCCGGCTCGCCCGCCCCGTCGGCACTGTTTGGCTCACCCGGCTCCATTAGCCAAACCCGTCGGTTCACCCTTCCGCGTCACCCGTCCCGTCGGCACCTTTCGGCCCACTCGGCCCGTTCGGCTCACTCGGCCCCATTGGCCCGGCTCGTGGCTCATCCGGCTCGGCCGCCACGTGGGCACCGTTCGACTCACCCGGCTGCGTCCGCACCGTTCGGCCCACTTGGCCTCGGCCCGGCCCGTCAGCCCACCCGTCCGTGTCGGCCCGCCCGTCGGCACCGTTCGGCCCACTCAGCCCCGTCCGCACCGTTCGGCTCACCCAGCCCCTTTGGCCCGGCTCGACGGCCCATCCGGCTCGCCCGCCCCGTGGGCACCGTTCGGCTCACCCGGCTGCATCGGCTCATCCGGCCCGCCCGGTCGGTCAGAACCGTTCCACGATCTAAACTCCGTAGTTAAGAACGCCTGGGCCATAATAGTACTGGGATTGGTGACTTCCCGGGAAGTCCTGGTGCCGCACCCTTCTTTTGACACGTTGCAAAGTATTGGGATGGCGCCGCACCACCACTCGCTCCCATCAAGACATCGCAGTTAAGCACGCTTGGGCCAGAATAGTACTGGGATGGGTAACCTCTTGGGAAGTCCTGGTGCTGCACCCGCCCGGGCACGTATTCTCATCGGCCCCGTTGGCGCAGCCCGTCGCACCGTTGGACGCCCCTGGCCCGTCGGCTCACCCGGCCGCGTCAGCCCGTCGGCACCATACGACGCCGCTGCCCCATCGACCCCGTCAACCCACCCCGTTGGCCCGTCGACACCATTTGATGCCCCCGGCCCTTCGGCTCACCCGCCCCGTCAACCCGTTGGTACCGTTTGACGTCGCCCCCCATTGGCTCACCCGGCCTCGTCGGCTTGGCCCGTCCGCACGCCCCCAGCTTGTCAACCGCCTCAGCACCGTTCGACACCGCCGGCCCATCGGTTGACCCGCCGCGTCGGCCCCGTTTGATGCCCCCAGCCCTTCTTCTCACCCGCCCCGTCGACCCGTTGGCACCGTTTGACGCCCGCGGCCCGTGGGCTCACCCGGTCTCGTTGGCCCGTTCGGCCGCGTATGCTCATTGGCCCCGTCGGCTCAGCCCGTCCGCACGCCCCCGGCCCGTCGGCTGGGTCGGCACCGTTCGACTTTGACGCTGCTGGCCCGTCAGCTCACCCGCTGCGTCAGCCTGTTTGATGCTCCCGGCCCGTCAGCCCGTCGGCTCACCCAACCGCCTTGGCCCATCCCATCAGCACCGTTTGACGCCCCCGGCCCGTCGGCTCACCCACCCCGTCGACCGCGTCGACCCACAGGACCCGTCGACTAGGCCCGTCGGCACTGTTGGACGCCCGTGGCCCGTCGGCTCACCCGGCTGCGTCGGCCCGTCGGCACCGTTTGATGCCCCCGTCCCCTCGGCTCACTTGGCCGCGTCGGCCCGTCCTATCGGCACCGTTTAACACCCCCGACGTGTCGGCTCACCCGTCGGCGCCCCCGGCGGCGTTTGCTCACCGGACCCGTCAGCTGGGCCCGTCGGCTCACCCAGCCGTGTCGGCCTGTCCCGTCGGCTCACCCGCCCTGTCAGCCCCGTTTGATGCCTGTCGGCCCGTCGGCTCACCCGACCTCGTCGACCCGCCCCGTCGGCCCACCCGCCCCGGCGGCCCTGTTTGATGCCCATCGGCTCGTCGGCTCACCCGGCCGCATCGGCCCGCCCCATTGGCACCGTTTGACGCCCCCGGCCGCGTATGCTCACCCGCCCCGTCGGCCCATCGGCACTGTTTGATGCCCCCGCCGCGTCGGCTCACCCGCCTGGGAGGCCTGTCCCGTTGGCTCACCTGGCTGGGCGGCTTGTCCCGTCAGCTCACACGCCTTGTCGGCCCCGTTTGATGCCCGTCGGCCCGTTGGCTCGCCCGGTCGCGTCGGCCCGCCCCGTCGGCCCACCCGCCTCGACGGCCTTGTTTGATGCCCATCGGCCCGTCGGCCCGTCGGCTCACCCAGTCGCGTCGGCACTGTTTGACGCCCCCGGCCGAGTATGCTCATCGGCCTCGTCGACCCGTCGGCACCGTTTGATGTCCCCAGCGCGTCGGCTCACCCGGCCTCGTTTGACGCCCCCGGCCCGTCGGCACTCCCGGTCGGCCCGACCGGCCACGTATTCTCACCGGTCCCGTGCCGTTCGGTCCCGGGCCGTAGGCACCGTTGGACGCCCTCGTCCCGTCGGCTCAATGTTTGATGCCCTGTCAACCCTCCCCGTTGGCCCAACCGCGTCGCACCAGCTCACCGCACCGGTCCGTTGGCCAACATCGGCGGCACCGAGCCATCGACGGCTGTGGAGTCCGTGCGGTGCTTCACGCACCGCGCCCCCGTACCTTCTCAACCCCGCGCCCACCCTCTCAATGCCACGCCCACGGCAAGGCACTTGGTCCTGTTTCCCGAGTCCGTGGGGTTCATGCCCGTTTGTGGGGTTTCCCGGGGACGTGGGGTTCATGGCCGGCCGTGGTGTTCACGGCTGGGATTTCTATTGGGGTTGCCAAGGTGCTTGGAGGGTTTGCCAGCCCGCACCGAATTGTGCGCAACTATAAGGGTAGTGGTGCTCGGTTGAGACTGGAACGGGGTGGACCACGGAGCTTTGGACGAGTGAGGTGAGGCGACCAGTTCCCCGCACCCCTCTCGTGAGGTTGGGATGCAATCCCCCCCTCGGGCGGGGGGCCAAGGCTACCTTCCGCGGACGGGCTTGTTTACGTGCGGGCCGTTTTCGGGTCTCGCGGGACTCGGTGCGCTCGAGGTGGCCAACAGAGCTTGGTAGGCGATGAGGGATGGCGGACCATGTGCGGGGCCGGGGCGCCGATGACGGTGAGCTCCCGCCCCGGCCGCGGTGTGATCAAGGAATGCAGCGGGCGTTTTTCCCGCCGCGGGCTATGTGCGGCTTGAATCGATACGGAAGGTCCCGAACCCGTGTGCCTAGATGGGAGGCGGGCGACGGCCGAGCCGACGGGCTTGTTTCCCGGCGGTGCGGTGCGTTTCCCTCGATGGGGAGGTGCTTAGTGCGAGCCAGCGGCGTCGTTTCGGCGACGGCCCCGGTCCCTCACCCCAGCGACCCCGGGATGTTGCATGCAAGACGACGTGGACAGCGTTGGATGCGTCGGCCTTCAGTTGCCGGGTGCCCAGGACCCTGTCCCCCCCTTGTTTCTGGCCTCAGTGTGTCCATGTCTACGGCGTGCTGCGGTGCGGTGGCTTTGCCCGCTGTTGGACGATCGAGCGTTGGCGGGTCGTATTTCTAGAGGATCGGGACTCTGTGCGGCGGCGCATGCTTTGCCGTGGCCTCGGCCGCGACCCTCCTGGAGGGGTGGCGGGCACGCGGCACCGCACGATGGCCCACCCTGCCGGTGCCCGGGCATCCCACATAGGGACGGGTAGACGTGCCGTTGCGTGCGATTTCAACGTGGGCGCTTGTGGCCTTTCCCCCCGGGTCTAGGGTTAACCCCGCGCCATGGGCCGACGGCGTTGCCCCCGCATCCAAACTGTAGAGAGGCGTGATGTCCGAACACACGGACCCCGACGGGCCGCTCGTGACCGAGGATAGCTACCTGGTTGATCCTGCTAGTAGTCATATGCTTGTCTCAAAGATTAAGCCATGCATGTGTAAGTATAAACTCTTTTATACTGTGAAACTGCGAATGGCTCATTAAATCAGTTATAGTTTCTTTGATGGTACCTTGCTACTCAGATAACCGTAGTAATTCTAGAGCTAATACGTGTACCGAATCGGAACTTTTGGAAGGGATGCATTTATTAGATAAAAGGCTGTTGCGGGCTTGCCCGGTAATGCGGTGAATCATGATAACTCGACAAATCGCACGGCCTTGGCGGCGGCGATGCTTCATTCAAATTTCTGCCCTATCAATTTTCAATGGTAGGATAGAGGCCTACCATGATGGTGATGGGTGACGGAGAATTAGGGTTCGATTCCGGAGAGAGGGAGCCTGAGAAACGGCTACCACATCCAAGGAAGGCAGCAGGTGCGCAAATTACCCAATCCCGACAAGGGGAGGTAGTGACAATAAATAACAATACTAGGCCTTTTCACGTCTGGTAATTGGAATGAGTACAATCTGAATACCTTAACGAGGATCCATTGGAGAGCAAGTATGGTGCCAGCAGTCGCGGTAATTCCAGCTCCAATAGCGTATATTTAAGTTGTTGAAGTTAAAAAGCTCGTAGCTGGATCTCGGGGCAGGGCGAGCGGTCCGCCTCCTTTGGTGTGCACTGGTCGCTCCGCCCTTTTTGTCGGGGACGCACTCCTGGCATTAATTGACTGGGATGCGGATTTGGCGATGTTACTTTGAAAAAATTAGAGTGCTCAAAGCAAGCCTATGCTCTGAATACATTAGCATGGAATAACGCAATAGGACTCTGTTCCTATTGTGTTGTTCTTCGAGACCAGAGTAATGATTAATAGGGACAGTTGGGGGCATTTGTATTTCATTGTCAGAGGTGAAATTCTTGGATTTATGAAAGACGAACTACTGCGAAAGCATTTTCCAAGGATGTTTTCATTAATCAAGAACGAAAGTTGGGGGCTCGAAGACGGTCAGATACCATCCTAGTCTAAACCATAAACGATGCCGACTAGGGATTGGCGGATGTTACTTTCATGACTCCGCCAGCACCTTATGAGAAATCAAAGTTTTTGGGTTCCGGGGGGAGTATGGTCGCAAGGCTGAAACTTAAAGGAATTGACGGAAGGACACCACGAGGAGTGGAGCCTGCGGCTTTATTTGACTCAACACGGGGAAACTTACCAAGTCCAGACATAGTAAGGATTGACAGATTGAGAGCTCTTTCTTGATTCTATGGGTGGTGGTGCATGGCCGTTCTTAATTCGTGGAGTGATTTGTCTGGTTCATTCCGTTAACGAACGAGACCTCAGCCTGCTAACTAGTTACACGAAGGATCCTCTTTGTGGCCAACCTCTTAGAGGGACTATGGCCGTCTAGGCCATGGAAGTTTGAGGCAATAACAGTTCTGTGATGCCCTTAGATGTTCTGGGCTGCACGCGCGCTACACTGATGAATTAACGAGTTTACCACCTGGGCAGATAGGCCCGGGTAATCCTTTGAAATTTCATCGTGATGGGGATAGATCATTGCAATTATTGAACTTCAACGAGGAATTCCTAGTAAGCGCGAGTCATCAGCTCGCGTTGACTACGTCCCTACCCTTTGTACACACCGCCCGTTGCTCCTACAGATTGAATGGTACAGTGAAGTTTTCGGATCGCGGCAACGCTGGCGGTTTTTCGCCGGCGACGTTGTGAGAAGTTCATTAAGCCTTATCATTTAGAGGAAGGAGAAGTCATAACAAGGTTTTCGTAGGTGAACGTGCGGAAGTATTATTGACACACATCCCACCAGAACGACGCGAACCGTGACGTACGCGAGGGGCCGCGCCTGGAGGCGCGGCTGCCCCCGCCTCGCCCCCGTGCCGAAGCCGAGAGACAGCAGGCGAGGCACCGGGCCGGGGCCGTCTGTCGGCCGCACAACGGGGTGCGGGGGAGGGACGCTTTCGTTTCTCCCGCCACGCGGGCTTCCCCTGTTCTCCGTGCCGCAAGGCACAGGGCCGCTCGATCAACCTTTCCGCCCCCTCCCCTCCACTCCGGAGGAGGGGAGGCCGAGGGGTGATCCACGCACACAGCTGAACGAAATCTTGGATTGAGGTGGCTCCCTCCAGGGGCCGCATCTTATGTAAGCAAACGACTCTCAGCAACGGATATCTTGCCTCTTGCAACGATGAAGAACGTAGCGAAATGCGATACGTAATGTGAATTGCAGAATTCCGTGAATCATCGAATCTTTGAAAGCAACTTGCGCCCGCGGCTCGTCCAAGGGCATGTCTACCTGAGCATCCACAGGACCCCCATGCCAAGCCCCACCCCTCCCCGGGCGCAGCGCGGTGGAGATGGCCGTCCAAGCGCGCCTC